>NW_027262359.1:858717-945199 GCF_902827115.2 Pseudochaenichthys georgianus
GTTATGTATTCTGATTTATGTTCACCAATTTCAACAAATTGTTGTCTGTTGCTTAAATGATCTCTCACCCAGTTTAATCCCACCCCTCTGATGCCATACCGTTCCAGTTTTATCAGTAAAATATTGTGATCTATGGTGTCAAATGCATTTTGTAAGTCTATAAATATTCCCACTGCTTGTTTTTTATTGTCCATGCAGTTTGCTATTTCCGCACTTAAAGTGCCATAGATTTTGATCTATCTTTCCTGAATCCATATTGACTGTAGTCCAAAAGCTGATGTGTTTCCATGAAACTGTGCCGCAAACTGTACAAATCCCGTTTCAATAATTACCCTCTACTCTAAAGTTGCATCTAAAACGTGATCTGATCTTGCTGTGTATATTTTGATATTTTTGATTGTTATATTCAATCTCACTAGCTACAGGCATGTTTGAAGCTTGTAAAGGGAAGATGACAGCTCTCGCCACTCTGCTGTTCCTCAGTTATATACAACAATAAATATTTGTGAGTGCGTTGAGAGATATTGTTGTGGAGTCATTTATATATAAATCGCAAAATACATTTGTGAATCCTTCTGTGAGCATTTATTAATATTGAGACTGATCTGACTCCATACTGATATTAAGTTCACCTAGGAATGGTATCATTGACTTAAATGTTCAAATAAATGTTGCTCTTCTGTCTATATTGGTCACATGATGCCCCTTGACTGAAATGTTTCCTGTTCAATATCCCCACTGATTTCCTTAACATTCTGGGATGAGAGTCCACATCACAATTTACTCTAAACTGTCATTTCCCTTTCATCACTCACCTCAGCAACGGACCACTCTCCACTGTCCCTGTGTTCTGCCTCTGCCTCACTCTCAATCGCCTAGATGTCAAGAGAGGTGGTGAAGTGATCATTATTTATTGTGCAGTATACTCTTTCACATTGAATCATAACAAGTCATACTGAATGTAAATACAACTGACTCTAAAGTAAGTCCCTGTCTGTGACATTGGACATTTTGAAGACTCAAAGTCCCAAGCAGTAGGTTATATTAGCTAGTCTATGTAATGTGCGCAGAAAATAAACAGTTAACTGAATACTGGGATGGAAATGGCCTATAAGCACTCAGTAAAACATAAACACACACAAACAGCTTCTGAATGATAAGAAGTATAATTAAAACATAATGCACATTACCATTTTGAGAGAGAGTACCGAAGTTAAAGAACTCAGAAAATAATCTCTTATCGAACTGAGGCTCCAGTAAAACACACTGACTGCGTCTCTACGTGGACATCATGGTGTTCACATGAGCACAGAGAGATCGGGTTATTCATGTTCCCTGTTTACATGATAAATACTAGTCACCTGGCATTTCTCATCTCAATTATTCAGTATTTGTATCTCTCTATGACAAAGACAAAACTCCTCTCCAGAAGTGAGACGCCGCCGCAGCCATCACTGTTAACTGATGAACTGCTACCAGCTGATGACTTACTGTCCTCTTCTTTGAAAAAAATGTTCTTATGTCCATGTTGTCTGGGGGTGAAAACATATCAAACCAAGAGATTGTCAGCTTTGATTTTCTCTGTTAACAATTAACAATGTCCTGAACATTTGGTGTGTGTGCCTTACCTCCGCTACCTGCATCGCTTCATACAACAGATCTGAGCTGTCCAACTATGACAACACTCCTTGAACATGCGCGCTATGTGAGAATCTGCCTTGGTACAAAGTAGCAGTGAAAACATGGAACGGAGTTTCATTGATTTGGGCATTCTCTCAATAAGCAAGTGGAATGGATTTGATATGAAGCACTGACACAGCGCTCTACAAAGTGCGGCGAGTGGATAGACCGATTCACGGACTTTCCACATGGTAAAAGTGGGGGGGGCTAAACTAATCATTTGAAAAAGTGGGGGGGACTTGTCCCACCCTCATATAATGGCTGTGACGCCCATGCATTAAATAAATGTGAAAAATACTGAATAGCTTCCACAGTCACTTGGAGTTATTCAAAACAAACCATTTGCATGTATGAACCAAACAGTTTGACACTAATGTCAGATCCAGGCATGAGACTTTCCCCCTGTGAACATCTACTCTTGTGCCATGTCCATCATTAAGGTATACTAGTGTTCTTTCCTCCAGCATTTCTTCCACTATGTTTCCGTTACTGTCTGTATGGTTGCTGCATCATAGACTGTTGTGTGCATTGAAATCACCACACCAAACTTCCTTCCTATGTTTATTTTCTGCTATTTCTTTAAATATATCAGTGGTTAGATTTGGACATGGGTTGTATACATTGATTATCATAATGTTATCTTGTTTTCTAGGGTTGCAGATGTCCACTATAATACAGTCTATACCATCAGGAGATTGCACCTCCCTATATGCCACACCATCTTTGAGAAATGACTGCAGGATCTCAGGTCTGCAAAGTGGACAGGTAGGCGAGAAAGGCTTTTTGTGTCTCAGAGACCAAGGTCCTGTACACTTCGCATACATTGACTGCACGACTTCAGGTCTGCGATATGGACAGTACACCTCAAATACATTACTACACAACCTGGGGTATTTGAAGATAAGGGAATGACATGTTTATAATATGCTGAAAAACACAACAAATATGCAGGGTGACGAGTCTGTTTCTAAGGCCATTTTATTTCTGGTAGTCTGATCATTTCAACAAGAGAATAGAATCGAACTGAAAACATCATAAATATGTTCCAGATACATGAACCATGTGAACAGTGAAACTCGCTCATGGACTTTAAGGTGAATACTTTAAGAAAAGGTTTTCCCACACTCTTTGTAGGAGCCATTTTATGGGTGTTGTTGATGTCTCAGTTTACCTTATTTATATGAATAGAGCAATATTATCTTGCACACTTGGTGGCGGGGTTTAGCTGCACCGGGTGTATAAAAGGGGTCATAGGTGAGAGGAGAGGAGAGGACACAGGAGGAAGAGCATACCGATTCTACCAGACGGCCAGGCCAGCCCCAGCAGATGCTCATACTACAACTATTGACACTGTGTACTTAAACCTTGGTATGTAAAGCAATAAAACATCATTCTAAAACTGCAGCAAAAGACCGGAACTTCATATGTTTGTGTCTGCGTCAGGATCACTCTAAACCCTCCTGTGAAGTAATGGCAAAAAGATATAGGACACTGGAACATTTAAACTGCCATTACATTAAGTAGAATCGTACTCTATGAGTGAAACTGGACAATAAGAAACATATCGCATTGGATTAAGGATCGTTTTCACCGGACAAACAATTGGATTACTTCACAACAGACACCGTCATCCCGGATCAGCTGGACAACACGCCACAATCAGCTGGAGATTGTCACCACCTGCGCTCATCCAGACAAGAAAGGAGAGGCCGAGAGCCAAGGCTGGGAAAGCGGCCGGGTATGAGCAGCATTAAAACTGGATTGCATATTGGAATCATAAGCTGTATCGGACAATGGCTTGGATTTAATGCTGCAATAATGTCAGCTGTCGGCAGACGGACAGCCAGAAAACGAAACTTAAAGGAACAGTGAACATTATGCATGTCAATTCTGACGTTACGTCAACAGATGGCGCTGTTGGGATGGGATCTGTAATGGAAAAAAGGATTACCCAACACAAGGCCAATAGAGAGGCGAAGTCCCTCCCCTTCCGGTGGAGCTCCATGGGAGCTTATTTCGAAAAAATTATGTATTGAAGTAAATGGAGACAAAGACTATCTTTCGATCCCGTTTGAATTGTGCCACAAATTACACATATGTTTGTCAATTTAAAAGATAATTTTGCAAGTAAAAAAAAAAAATGTGTCGTAAAACTGATAACACATTTGTTTGTGTGAAAAACTGAATGAACTATGTCTCTGGTCTCGCAGAACAACACACGTCACCAAGATGGCCGTCACTACTGTCTTGTCAACAAAAGGATTGACTACCCTCACTATCACCACAATGAAACACGTCCAGAAGAATGTTATGCAAAGCTGCCTGCCTTCCTTTGATTCTCTCTGAACTGCCTGGTCTTTTAATGTTTAATGTCAACCATTTCTGCAGATAGCGTGAAGTAGAAAAGATCGGCGATCGCCGATGCTAGCGTTAATATTTCTCCCCCGGGCTTAAATTGTGTATTATAGAATGATCACACCGGTGACAGTACTCTTCAAAGGGTTCACAAAATATGACTACTACTGTTACTGTTTAACATGTTGGGTTACTTGATGTTACTCAGGGTTTCCCACACATAGACTATACTTGGGCGGGCCGCCCAGGTATATTAACGGCCGCCCAAGTATATTTCGCGACCCATTTAGTTTTTTTTTTTAAATAATCTTTTAATAATTTTTTTTTCTATAATTTTTTTTTTTATTCGTCCTTGACCACGATGCCATCTGCGATCGATTAACTTGTGGACAATGATCCCTCGCTCCCTTGCACTGATCTCGCCTCCTTTTGGCCTATTAAGTGGCCTGCCTCACACAGGGTGACTGGCTGTCCACATGATGTGGCCTGCCGACATGGCCACTGTCATACAGATCATAAATCAAAGCCCTTGATTTGTCTCTGTGTGTCATTCAAGCTCGGGATAACCTCAGCTCAGGTGAGCTAAAGGACTCTCTGAGTGTTTAGATAGTTAACTTAGTCTAAGTTCTCAGTGGGTCTCAAACGGTGTGGTCACCATTTATGCAAACACATATTAAGGTGAAAAAAGGTAAGATACACTTTTAAAACTTGTTGAGAGAAAACTAGTCTTTGCTGCTGCCTCAAAGAGGAGCAGGGGGGAGAGGAGGGAGACAGGAGAGGCTGATTCAGGAGCACAGACACACTCACAACTATAAATGACCCAAAAATAAATTAATAAACAAGTTTCAGTGTTTTTTTCATATTGGAAATGGTATGTTATTGGTTATGGCCATGATTTTATAGCTATCTCTTAGTGGAGGAAAACAATTTTGACATAATTTACGCAACTCTGGGATTAGTAATCTTTGTAGTTGCGTATTTTTCATAGTCTTATATTTCAACAGTTTTACGACGAACTGTTACTTTTTTGACATGGAAATTATTTTTTTAAGATTGACAAACATCATATGTGTAATTCATGGCACTATTCAAACGGGATCGAAAGATACGTTTTCTCTATCCATTGACTTCAATACATTATTTTTCCAAAATAAGGTCCCATGGAGCGGAAGTAGATGGGGGGGGGGGGGTGACTTCGCCACTCTATAGATGGGAATTGTTTATTGTAAAAAAAACTAAATATGCTGCTACACTCTTAAAACCACTATGGGTTTTCTCCTGAGTGAACACGAAGATGTGATTTGAGAGCACCTGATTGAGTGAACGTTTTCCCACACTCTTCACACCAGTACGGGTTTTCTCCAGTATGAATACGGTGATGTTTTTGTAGACCACCTGATGTAGTGAAAGTTGTCCCACACTCTTCACACCTGTACGGTTTTTCTCCAGTGTGAATACGGTGATGTCTTTTGAGAGCACCTGATGTAGTGAACGTTTTCCCACACTCTTCACACCAGTACGGTTTTTCTCCAGTGTGAATACGTTGATGTCTTTTGAGAGCACTTGATGTACTGAAAGTTGTCCCACACTCTTCACAGCTGTAAGGTTTTTCCCCTGTGTGAATAAGTTGATGTGATTTGAGAGCACCCGATGTAGTGAACGTTTTCCCACACTCTTCACAGCTGTAAGGTTTTTCTCCTGTATGAATACGTTGATGTGATTTGAGAGCACCTGATGTACTGAAAGTTGTCCCACACTCTTCACAGCTGTAAGGTTTTTCTCCCGTGTGAATACGTTGATGTCTTTTGAGAGCACCCGATGTAGTGAAAGTTGTCCCACACTCTTCACAGCTGTAAGGTTTTTCTCCCGTGTGAATATGTTGATGTGTTTTGAGAGCACCTGATTGAGTGAAAGTTGTCCCACACTCTTCACAGCTGTACGGTTTTTCTCCTGTGTGAATACGCAGGTGACTCTTTAAATTTCCAGATGTTGTGAAGGATTTGTCACATTGCTGACAGCTGTGACGTCTCTCTCTTCCTTTCGGTTTCTAGAACAGACGGACAGAAAAAGAGAGAAAGTCAATCTAAAAAGCATAAATACACAAGTTAACACAATAAAAACTCACTTAAAGTGGACCTGTCATGCTATATTTAAACAATATATTGTAGGGCCATACCTATATAAAGTATATAAATATAGTTTTTTATTCAAAATACCAAAAAGATCCTGCATTTTAGCCACGCCTCATTTCGCTCCATTTGCTCTTTCCAGCGCTGTTTTTGCAGGGGGCTGATTCTGTGAGCTGCAGCTGACCACGCCCCCCTGTAACTGACCACGCCCCCCTGCAGGAGAGGGGAGTGTGCTCTGAGATCAGCTGCTGGGCTGCAGCGGGGAGAAGAGGGGGAGAAAAAGAGATCTCCGTCCACCGTGTTTTATTCTTATAGAAGAAAGAAGAGAAGTAACGGGGCAGAAACCCTCCTTTTTACGCAGCGGTCCAGACATAGACATCAAATGGCGACACATATTCAGTGTGCAGTTCCTTTGGCATTAGAGCAGGGATATCTAGATACTTTCCAAGGTTTGACAAATGAATTGTGCTACTTTTAAAGCAAGCAACGATGTTTTCAAATCTGTAATCAAAAAGCTCCTCAAAAACGCTATCGAAGCAGTTCCTGCCGTTGCTACGTTAGTTCAAACGGTAACAACGGACTATTTCTCTTAGCGGATGCATGTCAATTTAAATCAATACAACTATTTTTTAAATCAATAAAATAATTTTCTAAATCCATAAAAGCATTTAAATTAATATTGGGAGTCATATCGTTACTTTGTTGAGAATGTGGCCGTGTGATAAGCGGGATAATGTGCACATTGCATAATGTGGAGAATAAACAGAAGGGCAATCATGGCAACCATGCAAGGGAAGTCTTCTTCGCTGCTTTTGTGGCAGACTACAGCGCCACTTACAGGCCTGGCATATGTACTACAGCGTTTCCAGCGCTTTCGAGCAGCAATGGCCGGCCGTGGCCCAACCTCTCATTCCCCTGATGGGTGGAGAGTTGACCAATAGCCGTAGCACCACTTTACTGACATCAGTAAAGTGTTCAAATCTGTATCAGTCTGTATCAGATTCATTGCATTCCCTTTTTTAGAGATTTGGGTATGGAGGAAAATAGAAAGGGTTGTGTTTTCTGACACTTGGTGAGTTCTCTGGAACACCGGGGACACATGTTCATGTATACAAGACGTACTAAAGTGCATTTTGCATGATAGGTCCCCTTTAGAGATGTCCCGATCCGATCACGTGATCGGGGATCGGAGCCGATCACGTGATTTTCAAAAAATCACTGTCCTACAGGAGGACAGGCACATTCTAAAGAAAGAAATAACAGCAGTAAAAGAGGAGTTACACCTCAAACATCAAACCACCCTGAGCCTGAAAGAGTAGCTCCAGAGCCTCACAGCCACAGCACTGCAGCGATCCCAACCTGCCACGAGTAACACACAACTCACTGAGCCAAGGCCTCCAACCAGCAGCCTCCTGCTCCAGCAACCATCATCCAGTAAAACCTCACCAAACCCCACATTGAAACCATTCACCAATGGCCCAGCGCCCCAGCATGAGCCACAACCATCTACCAGCTCCCATTCCTCCTTCCACAATCAAAATAACAACCGACACAGAAGCGACTGATGCTGAAGTAATAATTCTTAGTGACTCAAATGGAAAATTCTTAGATGAAGAACAACTCTTTCCCTTTCCTAACAACCTTCGTATAGAGCAAGAGAGAGTAGCTGAATCTGTGACGAGAGTGGCGCTAAAGGCTACGCAGAGTTTTCCAAACTCTAAAATAACTGTCTCCACAATCCTGCCCAGAAGAAATTTCCACCCTCTCACTATCCATAGGATCAATTTCGGAGATCTCCAGAGGAAGTGCTGTAATGCCCAATGTCCACCTGGCACATCACCCCACCCTCAGCATTAACAGCCTCCATGACCACGTTCACCTCCGTAAGGACATTGTAAAAGTCTTTGCTAAGACACTTAAAGATGTGGCCTTAGGATGAAGCCAGGGCGGAGCCTCTGTTAGCCGCGGACGAGCTAGCCAGCATATAACTGGACCACCCCTATCACCACCTGCAAGAGAATATCGCAGATATCCCCTTGGATCAGGCCCCTACCCCCTACACCATTATTACCTCACCTTCAGAGCCACCCACCCAGAACCAAGACAGGCCAGCACCACTCCAATAAACTCAAGGCCCACACCAGGATATCAGCCCTGCCCCCCGTTTCAGCAACCAGCTCAGAAAAGCTACGCCACTGCACTGAAGACCCCACCAAACATCGACCTGGGAGAGATCACACACCTCCTTAGCCTTATATGCACCAAACTGATGAGTCAGGTCGTATAAGACTTAACTTAACACGTACACACACACACACACACACACACACACACACACACACCCGTTTATCTCATTTTTAAAATGTATTTGTATTCTTCACTATGACCACCTCAATGACACCATTCTCCATCTCTATGTGGAACATCCAAGGTATACATTCTTCTCTGTTTGGACAGAAATATAGAACAGATTAATTTAAAGAGAACACACAAAATGTAGACATTATTATCCTCCAAGAGACCTGCTGTAGATCTTATTCCAACATCCACTGTCCCCCAAATTACAAACAAATTCTTCTGCCCTCGATCAAAAACCCAGCAATTAAAAAAGGGAGAGACTCAGGAGGCATTATAATTTGGCACAAATTCGAACTCTCAAAATATATAACAATAATAAAATCTGAGCCCTCCCGCATCTGGATTAAACTATCCAAAAGCATCACATGTACAGAAAATGATTTGTTTTATGTACAATATATCCTCAGAGTGACTCTCCTTACTACAGCGAGGAAACATTCCCACACCTCCACACCCAAATCTGCAGATTTCAGGCCCAAGGAAAAGTGTTGATCTGTGGAGACCTCAACGCACGTACTGGAACCCATCCAGACTCAAACTCAGAGAGTGGTAACAAACATATATTTGAACAAAACTTTCCCGCAACACCTCAAATCTCCCTCGCCATAATTCTGACCCTCAGATAAACAAGAATGGGAAAGACCTGCTCCAACTCTGTCAAGGCCTCGGTCTGTACATTGTTAACGGTAGGTTTAGAGGCGACTCTTTGGGAAGACCCACCTTCTGCTCGTCTCTTGGCACGAGTACCGTAGATTACATGATAGCTGATCTGGACCCGCTCTCCCTCAGTTCATTTATAGTCAAACCTCTAACACCTCTATCGGATCACAGCCAAATGACTGTGTTCATGAAAAGAACAGAAACTAACAGTCCACAATCTGAACCCAATAACCTGTTTAACATTAAAGAAAATACAAATGGGCTCCAGACAGTGCACAAGAGTTCCAGACAGCTATTGAAACGAACACATTCAAAGACTCTCAGACAGCTCTCTGGACACCACATATGACCACGATAAAGAAGACATAGACCTGGCAGTCAGAATAATGAACCACATCTTCATGAGAACAGCTCATACATCCCAACTGAAGAAATGCAGCAACAAGCCCCCAAAACAAAAAGAAATCAACTGGTTTGATGAAGAATGCCAACAAAAAAGGAAAGAACTTAGGAAAATATCGAACCAAGAACATAGAGATCCTAGCAACACAGACGTACGCCTCCTTTACTGCCACATGCTCAAACAATACAAACGTGCAATCAAACCAAGAAGGCTCAGTACACACAAAAACAACCAACAATCATCGAGGATTCTTTAAACACAAACAGATTCTGGGAAAATTGTAAAAATCTAAATAAAAGTAAACACGATGACCCAGTGATACAGAATGGAGACATCTGGACCGATCACTTCAAACATCTGTAGCATTCCTCTCTACTCTGACTCAAACACAAAGAACTGAACAGCTCAACAGATTAGAACTGGTCATCAAGGACTCCCAGAACCCTTTGGACTTTCTAACGACTGAACAGGAACTGGTCATCAAGGACTCCCAGAACCCTTTGGACTTTCTAACGACTGAACAGGAACTGGTCATCAAGGACTCCCAGAACCCTTTGGACTTTCTAACGACTGAACAGGAACTGGTCATCAAGGACTCCCAGAGCCCTTTGGACTTTCTAACGACTGAACAGGAACTGGTCATCAAGGACTCCCAGAACCCTTTTGACTTTCTAACGACTGAACAGGAACTGGTCATCAAGGACTCCCAGAACCCTTTGGACTTTCTAACGACTGAACAGGAACTGGTCATCAAGGACTCCCAGAACCCTTTGGACTTTCTAACGACTGAACAGGAACTGGTCATCAAGGACTCCCAGAACCCTTTGGACTTTCTAACGACTGAACAGGAACTGGTCATCAAGGACTCCCAGAAGCCTTTGGACTTTCTAACGACTGAACAGGAACTGGTCATCAAGGACTCCCAGAACCCTTTGGACTTTCTAACGACTGAACAGGAACTGGTCATCAAGGACTCCCAGAGCCCTTTGGACTTTCTAACGACTGAACAGGAAACTGGTCATCGAGGACTCCCAGAACCCTTTGGACTTTCTAACGACTGAACAGGAACTGGTCATCGAGGACTCCCAGAACCCTTTGGACTTTCTAACGACTGAACAGGAACTGGTCATCGAGGACTCCCAGAACCCTTTGGACTTCTAACGACTGAACAGGAACTGGTCATCGAGGACTCCCAGAACCCTTTGGACTTTCTAACGACTGAACAGGAACTGGACAAAAAGTTGATTAACCGAAAACCAAAAAAAGCAAGTGGGCTTGACGGCATATTGAACGAGATGCTAAAACACTCGAGTAAAAAGATCAGATTGGCTAAACTCAAACTATTCAACTTGATCCTGATTGTAGGGTACTTCCCTGACAGCTGGAATCGTGGTCTCATAACACCCATTTTTAAAAACGGCGATACATCTGACCCTAATAACTACTGAGGCATTTGTGTGAACAGTAACCTGGGGAGGTCTTCTGTAGTATTATAAACTCCCGGCTTATAGACTTCCTTATGAAACACAATGTCCTGAGCAAAAGCCAGATTGGGTTCTTACCAAATCACCGCACATCAGACCACATTCACACCCTACACACCCTAACTGACAAATATGTTAATCAAAATAAAAGCAAAATATTTGCCTGTTTCATCGATTTCCAAAAAGCATTTGACTCGATTTGGCACGTTGGTCTATTCAACAAACTACTTCAAAGCGGTATAGGGGGAAAAACATTTGACCTAATCAAATCTATGTACACAAACAACATGTGCAGCATCAAGATCGGACACAAGAGAACCACCTTCATTTCTCAAGAACGGGGTGTAAGACAAGGATGCTGTTTATCACCGGCCCTGTTCAACATCTACATTAACGAACTGGCCACCATCTTAGAGCAGTCCACAGCACCTGGGCTCACTCTCCACAAGACAGAGATCAGGTTCCTGCTGTGTGCAGATGGTCTCATCCTGTTAAGCCCCACAGAAGAAGGACTTCAACAGAGTTTAAATATACTGGAAGGTGACTGTCAGACCTGGGCCATGGCAATCAACATCACAAAGACACAACAATGATATTTCAACAAAGACCCAGATGTCAGGCAAACAACACTGACTTTACAATTGGGACACAGACAATAGAAAATTGTTCAGAATATAATTATTTAGGCCTGAAAATAAGTTCCACTGGAAGCTTTAATCAAGCTGTGAAGGAACTGAGAGAGAAAGCACGCAGGGCGTTTTATGCAATAAAAAGACGAATCCACATTCAAATTCCAATTTGGCTTATATGACTTCAATCAGTAATACAACCCGTCCTACTCTATGGAAGCGAAGTGTGGGGCCCACACACAAACCAAACATTTGACAAATGGGAAAACCATCCAATAGAAAATGCTCACGATGAGTTTTGCAAACGCATCCTCCAGGTTCACAGGAGAACAACTAAACAACGCCTGCAGAGCGGAATTAGGCACATTTCCATTATTAATACAAATCCAGAAACGATCAATTACATATTGGCTACATCTAAAAGAAAGTGAGCCCCACTCCTACCACCACAAAGCCCTGCAGCACCAAGAGATGAACAAGAGTCCCCTCTCTCAGCTGGTCCTGACACTCTGGTCACAAACCGGTTCACACTGTGATCAGGGCCAGGCTGAGCCCACATCTATTAGAGTCAACCAGACTATAACAACACACACACAGAACTACCTCACTCATTGGAACACTAGATCCAGAACACAAAGTGAAATGCAATGCTATCTGGCCCTAAAGAGACAGTACACTGTGGCAGAGAGAGAGAGAGAGAGAGAGAGAGAGAGAGAGAGAGAGAGAGAGAGAGGAGAGAGAGAGAGAGAGAGAGAGAGAGAGAGAGAGAGAGAACTGGGCCAGATCTCTGTAGATAACTAAAGAACTACGACAGATGTGTAATATTTACAATGCATTCATGTGATGACTTTCAAAGAGTAAAGCAAGCACTGCTGAATAAAGTATGATTTAATCTTTTACGAAACGTTTTTTTCATATGGAATGCAGTTGGAGGTCAACCAATCACAGAGCTTGAGGCAACGCATAGCTGAGGATTCTGGGTAGTGTAGTGTCTTCGGCCATCCTAAACTGAACACATATTTGTTTCTCCGAATCGAAGGGGAAAATTACAAAAGCATTGCACCACAATTTAAACCAACCAATGTTGTGTAATCAACAAGGATAATCTGGTGGGTTTGAGTTGATGAGTAGTGCAGATAGCACTGTAAAATCAATCGACAGAGAATACTTACTTCCGGGTGTAAAATCCTCCGTTATCCAATGGGAATGGACGCTCACATTGCTCTCCGTAATACAATAAAGGGGACAGGATCAATCGGAATATAATGTTATTTTAAAAAACGTTAACTAAAGGGAACAATCTATTGGACACAGCTGAAGCTCTGGCCTTCCTTAAAAACAAACTAATTCAATAAAAATGACAGTTGTATTACCCACACACTGTTTTTTGAGAACAAAAATTCATGGAGGAACTAATGCACCATAATACATTCTGACGAAAAATAAAAATAATTATGAATACAAATAAAAGAAGCCTCCCGCGAGTTACTACAAGCTATAAAGTACATTTTAAAAACGTTTTATAGAATAAAAGCTCACTGCAGGACGTTGTAGAAATGCGTGTGTGCACCACGACAAGGGAGCCTCATTCACTTTACATTGGGGTTGTTTGCGTGGTGCAGACACGTAAATGTAACAAAGTTCGTGAGTCCACCACGCAATGCGGTGTTAAGGAGTCGTGGTGGAGTCACGCATTCTGGTGAGATCAGGTAGTGTGTGTAGTCCGTTGCTGTTCAATATAATGATGCATGACATCTTTAATCAAGTTCATCCAAGTGTGGGGAAATCTTTGTCTGCAGATGATGGGGCTTTGTGGGCAAAAGGCCGCAATGTAGCACATGTTGGAAAGAAAATACAAGCTGCAATAGTTGAAGTGGAGAAATGGACAAATAAATGGGGATTCAAACTGCCAGTAGCTAAGACGCAGGTCATTTGTTTTACAAAACGGCATAACATTGCTCCTATATCGTTAAAATTGTATGAGCAACCTCTTGAACAGGTTAATACAATAAGACTTCTTGGTGTTTGGTTTGACGGAAAGCTAACATGGAGCAGTCATATAGGAAAAGATCAAAATAAATGTAAAAAGGTCAACAATGTACTTCGGTGTTTGGCGGGGCAGGAGTGGGGAGCGAGTAGGTCATCACCTCTGAATATATATTGGGCACTCATGAGACCTGTATTCGATGATGGGTGGGTAGCGTTCATGGCAGCAGCAGAACCTTAAAAAGCTGGATGTCCTACAAGCTCAGGCCCTGAGAATTTGTGGTGGAGCTTTTAAAACATCTCCAGTATCAGCAATGCAGGTGGAAATGGGAGAAATGCTCTAGGATAGTTATGTGTACACACTACAAAGGGTAAAGATCAAGGGAAAACAGGATCAAACAGCTTCTCTATGCATACAATGGTGTGTGTGTGTGTGTGTGTGTGTGTGTGTGTGTGTGTGTGTGTGTGTGTGTGTGTGTGTGTGTGTGTGTGTGTGTGTGTGTGTGTGTGTGTGTGTGTGTGTGTGTGTGTGTGTGTGTGTGTGTGTGTGTGTGTGTGTGTGTGTGTGTGTGTGTGTGTGTGTGTGTGTGTGTGTGTGTGTGTGTGTGTGTGTGTGTCAGGCCCGGTTCCAGAACAAAATTACTAAGGGTGCATCTGAGATTAGAGAGGGTGCAGTGGTAAAGTGCTATTTTTATAAATGGGAGTGGACATAACACCCTCTAGGGGGGTCCTCACCTCCTCTAGGGGGTCCGGGGGCATGCTTTTAAATATTGAAGTTAAAAGCATCAATCTGGTGCACTTTGAGAGCAAAATGAAGAGATCTATGGATACATCTCAACACCCATATGAAACAGAACTGTAAGCAGGTTTACTATTTCTTTATGGATATTTTACAAATCACTCCCCTTTCAAGACCGAAATGTCTACAGGCATTACGATGCACAGATGGCATCTTTTTTAGAGGAATATTCCAGCCAATCTCTGTTGTGGAACCATTAGCTGCAAAATGAGCGCCTTACCCCACTGTACAGGCGAGTTGGGTACTTTTTTAAATGGCAGGCTCTGTTTTCCCGAGGTCCTCTGGCACTTGCGGGCCGCCGAGGGGTGGCGGTGTTTGGGGGCAACGAAGAGAGCTACCGCGGGTAAAATAATGTCCCCATCTCTCTCTGAACTGTTATTACCTGACAATGTTATTTAACCATGACAATGTTATTTAACCACAATTACAATTGATTTTATTTCAACTATATTCTTATTATTATTATTATTACTATTATTATTATTATTATTATTATTATTGTTTTTATATATGTAATATTTGTCACTTTTAATAATTTTTTTTTTTTTTTACTTTTATTTATTTATTTTTCACTTTTAATTTTCACCCTTATGCACCCCTGTAGAATCGGGCCTGGTGTGTGTGTGTGTGTGTGTGTGTGTGTGTGTGTGTGTGTGTGTGTGTGTGTGTGTGTGTGTGTGTGTGTGTGTGTGTGTGTGTGTGTGTGTGTGTGTGTGTGTGTGTGTGTGTGTGTGTGTGTGTGTGTGTGTGTGTGTGTGTGTTTTCTCTGTCTGTCTGTCCTGGTATTGTATTCGGGTCAGATTATTATCATTATTATTATCTCTTATGAAGGACATAAATGCGGCTGGGCATTTTTTCAAAATAAAAAAAACAATTCCACATGTCCTTCACAATAAATAAGCCGCGGCCATTGAGTTTCAGGTTGAACGAAAATATCCTTATATATTTTTGTATTCATTGAAGATGGAAATCGGGTCAATTTGACCCGAACACCACACAAGGGTTAAAAGAAGGGAGGAAAATGTCATTTCTCGGATGAGAATAGGTCATACAGGTCTCAACCATACTTTAAGTATAATAGGAAAGCATCCAACCGGAAAGTGTATACACTGCAGCCAGCCAGAAACTGTTGAGCATGCTTTACTGCTTTGCAGGAAATATAGTACTCAGAGAAATGTGCTTTTCCAGACACTGAAGAAAGCAACATTCCATGACTTGTCGCTATCAGGGCTGTTAGGGAAAACATCAGGCAATATATATTGTGAGATTATTATGTTTCTAAGAGAAATTGATACATTTAAAATAATCTAGAGTTTTGGTTCTTTCTTTTGTTTCTTGTTTTCTGCATAGTCTCTTGTCCACACTCCAGTCCAGTTGGTGGCGGTAATGCACCTACAAGTTGGTTTGCCAACCGCCAATAAACACGAAAGAAGAAGAAGAAGAAGAAGAAGAAAACCAGAGAAGAAGAAGAAGAAGAAAACGAGAGAAGAAGAAGAGGCACCTTTAAAGTTCTTTGCAATCCGCCAAAAACCGAGAGAAGAAGAAGGAGGAAAGAAGAGGTGAGTGGATTAACCACATGCAGAGGTTTCATTAAGTGTATGTACACCTCTTAGCTTACAGTTAATCACGAATCAGAAGTCATCTTATTTAACACAACAGCTATAATCTTGGAAGAAAGAAACTCACAGAAAAACTTTCCAGTTCGGCTCTGGGGAGTAACAGTTGATTTGTAATGCTCAGCTGACTTTATGTTAGTTAGTTATTACACCAGTTGTCTTTAAGACGGTTTGAGTTGTTGTGTTGGTGCTCTTTACCATAGATATGGTTTTTAAGGTATGCTAACTAGCTTATTAGCATCGCTATTCACCGCAACGTAGCATTTTTCCCATTGAAATGAATGGGGTTCTTCAGTTAGCTGCTAACGCTAAGCTAAGCGACGGTTTAGCTCATTAGATAAATAGATATACTTTATTTAAATAATGATTTATCTTAAACTGGGAAATGATTGTGTCCCAGCAGAAGTGTTTTCAGGCATTACACGAGTTAAACATATTTAAAAGATGCAATAAGATAATACAAATGAAGCATTAGCAGCAAGTATACACACAGGACACATATCACTAGAGTATCTAAAGAATACACAATATACAGAAAATACTGTATACATGGAGTACATTAAACAGTCTCACTAGCTAATGTTTGCTTTCTGTGTTAACTTAGTGATAGTTACACACGGATAGCGTTATAACCGTGGTTCAAACATCCATTAATGTCACTTTCTATGTGAATAAAGTCATTTTAATGAAATACAAGTGAACAAACTGTGAGCTGTAAGTTAGAATGTAAGTTGCTACACAGATTATGATGAATTATATCTAAATATTTGTATTATATTAATAATAATTTACACAGAAAACCAACTTTGTATCGTAATGGTTAAAGTAATGTGCATGTAACCTTAATAACTATCTGACCTTTCTATCATGTTCTCCTCTGCTTAGCATCACATTGACTAAATGGATCCATTTGGACCATGTTTACGTCACAGCAGCATAGATGAGACAAGGCACTGCACGTGGTGTGATAAAACACTACATAGAAGCATCCAGAAATAGAACATATCATTGAATAAACTCTTTGAATTCCTCCTCTTCACTGCTGACAGTTTATGATGAATTATATCTAAATATTTGTATTATATTAATAATGAAGCAGCTCTGTGGTCTTCATCAGGACAGCTGATGAGCAGCATGGAGGAGAAGAAGGAGGCCCCTGGTGCTCAGGTCAGTGTGCACTTCATCACAAGATATTCCTAACTCCAGCGTTTCCGCCAGGCGGGCGTCTTGCCTTCATTTGACGCCCTTATTCAGCTCGGAACGCCCTATACAGACATAAATAAAGCAGCGACTGTATTCGCCATGACACAGACAGTCTGTGGTTTGTACTTGTTTAACTTCTGTCTAGTTTCTGAACAGATATGAGGAGCTGTGAGCTCTGAGGGCTAACAGCTAACGGCTGATGTTGGTTTTGTGGTTCACATTGTCACTACCCGATCTGCAGCCCTGCCCTATCTGCAGTGCGCATGTGCGAGAAGGTCCGCCATATTTGACAACTCCATACGGCAACTCTAATAGGACATTAGATGTCTGATGTCTATGTCTGGACGGCTGCGTAAAAAGGAGGGTTTCCATATGGGATTAGTTTTGTATCATAAAGATAAAGCAACACTTTCTCAGAATAAACAAATCTGAGTTTAAAAGAAAAAAAACTAAGTCAAGCAAAATAAAATAAATTTCAAAAATAAAACTATAAGTTGCAAACAAATCATTTGTGTAATCATGTAAACTATAGGTATTTTTTCTTTGTTTGAGATTCTGACACAAACATCCCAGGTGGGAGGGACTTCCAGGGGTGCGTCCTCATTGGCTACTCAGTTTTTGAGTGACAGCCCACTACACCACAGATCATACAGTGCAGCTCATGCAGCAAACTCCGGAGTCCACTCGGCCACGTTAGTGTCGGTGTCTCCTGGGGGTTTTCATGAACATATCGGACTTATCTTATGGATTGCAGTGCATTATACTTGTGATGTGTAGTTCATACTTTATTCCAACTTTAAATATTTGAATGCCTGAACACACTGCTGCTGTTAAATAATTTCCCAATTTGGGATTGATAAAGTGTCTGTATTTATTTTATAGATTAAAAAAACACATCTATGTATTTTTAAGCTAAAGGTGATACACAAAATAAACTGTATACTATTATTTTTAATAGTTACATGTTACATACAAAAGCATATATTGCTATGTTTAGGACAAACAATTAAAGACTGCTTTTGAGCTGAAGCATTCATACACAATGGATACAACCGGTGTTGTTTCATTCTATATCCTTTGAGAAAATTATACATATTATATTATTGCATTAAAAATTCAACATACTATTCCTAGCCTGAGGAAGATATGAATAATCAACAGATTTGAATGGATTCTCTAACATTTTCATGTAGAATAAAGACAAAAGAGTGATTAATACAAATTTTACATAAATATACATTTATTGAAATTTGAACCAGAAGATGAAATCTTAAAGAATGTTTTAAATAAAAGGACATAAAACAAAAAGGTGGATAATAATAAAATGTATTAAATGTAAAGACATTTGGTCAAATGAAATGACACTGAGCCAGTGAGCCATTGCATTTTAAAGCAGAGGCTACTCAGTATTGGCATATCCAGCCTTGCAGTGGGGTGGTTTGTGACCTACCTCTCTGAAAGGTCCCAATGTGTTCATTTTGATGGACTGTCTTCTGAGTGGTTAAACATTTCTAATGGTGTACCACAAGGTTCTGTTTTAGGACCACTTTTATTCTCCATATATATTAACAGCGTAGGTGATAATGTGGATGAAGCTACTTTACATTTTTATGCGGATGATACCGTGATGTTCTGTGCAGGTCCCTCCATTAAAGAGGCTGGTGTTAAATTACAGGCTGTTTTTAACACTATTCAGACTCAGCTCTCTGAATTAAAGCTTCTTTTAAATGTGGATCAAACCAAGGTAATGCTCTTTTCAAAAGCTAAAAAGACACCAGAGCCTGTTTTAGATATTGTAACTACGCAAGGAATAAAACTTGAAGTTGTTGCCTGTTACAAATACCTTGGTATCTGGCTTGATGATTGTCTCTCTTTTAAACTTCATGTCAATAACCTGCTTAAAAAACTGAGGGTTAGGCTAGGGTTCTTTTTCAGAAACAAGTCCTGTTTCTCGCTTGAGGCCAGGAAAAGGCTAGTCACTGTGACCTTTTTATCTGTGCTGGACTATGGGGATCTGGTCTATATGAATGCACCTGCCAATTACCTGAGCAAATTGGATGCTGCGTATCACAGTGCTTTTAGGACCACTTTTATTCTCCATATATATTAAGAGTGTAGGTGATAATGTGGATGAAGCTACTTTACATTTTTATGCGGATGATACTGTGATGTATTGTGCAGGTCCCTCCATTAAAGAGGCTGTTGTTAAATTACAAGCTGTTTTTAACACTATTCAGACTCAGCTCTCTGAATTAAAGCTTCAAAAGAAAAAAAAAACAAGTCCTGTTTCTCGCTTGAGGCCAGGAAAAGGCTAGTCACTGTGACCTTTTTACCTGTGCTGGACTATGGTGATCTGGTCTATATGAATGCACCTGCCAATTACCTGAGCAAATTGGATGCTGCGTATCACAGTGCTCTGAGATTTGTCACAAAGCGCTTACACATCACTGTACCCTGTATACCAAGGCAGGTTTACCATCACTCTCTGTACGGAGGCTCAGTCATTGGTACACGTTTATCTATAAAGCTTTTGTTGGGTAAACTCCCGTATTATATCTGCTCTCTGATAACACAGAGTTGCAAGCAGCTATTGTCTGAGGTCACATGATGTAGTCTTGTTAGATGTGCCAAGAGCAAGGACTGTCTCAGGTGAGACAGCTTTTATGTGCGCAGCTCCACTTGCTTGGAACAATCTTCAGCAAGAATTGAAACTGAGCATCTCATTCCTCAGCATGTTTTTAAAGCTAGGGTAAATGAAATGCTTGCTGATACAATGGGCACTTGTAAGTGTCTATAACTATGTATCCTGTAAATATAATGTATAATGTCCTTTATTGTTTTATGTTTCATGTGGAACCTATATGCTGCAGGTCTCCCTTGAAAAAGAAATCTATGATCTCAAGGGACCAATCTGGATAAATAAAGGTTTGAAATGAAAATGAAATGATAACAGCAACGTAATAATAAAATCTATTAAATGTATATGTAAAGACATTTGGTCAAATGAAATGACACTGAGCCAGTGATAACAGCAACGCCAGCGTGGATGAAGCTGGTGCAGGTCTTTCTTCATGCCCCCCCTCCGTGCTGTCCCCTCAGAGGAAGTGGGAAACGGGATATGACTCTGGATGCCACGCTGTCTCAATGATCCACACTGTTAATATGAGAGGAAAATAAATGTTTTAGGAAATGAAAAATATGAAGTTAACAAATAAAACTCAGCTCAGGGGCAGTCATGGACGGTAGGTTTTCCAACAAAGTTAACTCGGCCTCCATTGATTTTCATATCAAATTAGCGTGTTAATAAAATAAGCTATCATGGCTTATACTTGCATATCTAAACAGAATCATGAAAACCTGTTGGGAGAGTCAGGCACACGAGTCCGTTTGAGTGTGTGCGCCGGTGTCTGAACGCTCACTCACTGCTAGCTATGTAGCTAACTGTTAGGCTACTTAGCTTGCATTGTTATGGATCTAAAGGTAGCACAAGCTAACTTTCATAGCACAGCTTTACTTCTCACTTAACACAATAAAGAAACAGACCGTACAGCACAAACAACACAAATGATCAATACTTACATATATTTTCACTTGTAGTATTATGATAATTGAAATGCTGGTTCTTCTGGGGGTCTTCTGTCCACGCTCAGCTAGCTACCGTACCGCAGCTGCCTGCACTGTACAATCGCTGGAGGACTGGGCTGTCTCAAAAACTGTCCCCTCTCCTGCAGGGGGGCATGGTCATCTGCAGGGGGGCATGTTCAGCTGCAGCTCACAGAATCACCCCCCTGCAAAAACAGTGCTGGAATGAACAAATAGAGCGAAATGAGGCATGACTAAAATGCAGGATCTTTTTGGTATTTTGAAAAAAAATACTATATTTATATACTTCATATAGGTATGGCCCTACAATATATTGTTCAAATATAGCATGATAGGTCCACTTTCAGTGAGTTGTTATTGTGTTAACTTGTGTATTTATGCTTTTTAGATTGACTTTCTCTCTTTCTCTGTCCGTCTGTTCGAGAAACCGAAAGGAAGAGAGAGACGTCACAGCTGTCAGCAATGTGACAAATCCTTTACAACATCTGGAAATTTAAAGTGCCACCTGCTTATTCACATGGGAGAAAAACCGTACAGCTGTGAAGAGTGTGGGACAACTTTCACTCAATCAGGTGCTCTCAAAAGACATCAACGTATTCATACTGGAGAAAAACCGTACAGCTGTGAAGAGTGTGGGACAACTTTCACTCAATCAAGTGCTCTAGAATCACATCAACGTATTCATACTGGAGAAAAACCTTACAGCTGTGAAGAGTGTGGGACAACTTTCACTACATCAGGTGATCTACAAAAACATCAACGTATTCACACTGGAGAAAAGCCGTACAGCTGTGAAGAGTGTGGGACAACTTTCACTCAATCAAGTGCTCTCAAAAGACATCACCGTATTCATACTGGAGAAAAACCGTACTGGTGTGAAGTGTGTGGGACAACTTTCACTCAATCAAGTGCTCTCAAAAGACATCAACATATTCACACAGGAGGAAAACCGTACAGCTGTGAAGAGTGTGGGACAACTTTCAGTACATCAGGTGATCTACAAAAACATTACCGTATTCATACTGGAGAAAAACCGTACTGGTGTGAAGAGTGTGGGAAAACGTTCACTCAATCAAGTGCTCTCAAAAGACATCAACGTATTCATACTGGAGAAAAACCGTACAGCTGTGAAGAGTGTGGGAAAACGTTCACTTCATCAAGTGCTCTCAAAACACATCACCGTATTCACACTGGAGAAAAACCGTACTGGTGTGAAGAGTGTGGGAAAACGTTCACTTCATCAAGTGCTCTCAAAACACATCACCGTATTCACACAGGAGAAAAACCATAGTGGTTTTAAGAGTGTAGGAGCCGCAATTAAGCATATTTTGTTTTTTTCACAGTTTACAATAAACAATTCCAATCTATAGAGTGGCGAAGTCACGCCCATCTACTTCCGCTCCATGGGACCTTATTTGTCGTAAAACTGTTGAAATATAAGACTATGAAAAATACGCAACTACAAAGATTACTAATCCCAGAATCGCGTAAGTGATGTCACAATTGTTTTCCTCCACTAAGAGATAGCTAAGATAAGATCACTTTAACAAGATGCCTGTGTACTTAGTACCAGGTTGTTATCAAACCAGCAATGGGTCTTGCTCGTTCTTTCGCTTCCCGTCTGATGAAAGGACCAGGAGTGGCTGGATCAAGTTAGCTAACTAGCTAGTAGCTAGCATGTTAGTTAGCATTACAGCCTTGTCATTTTTATTAGCCTTAATATGAAGTAACATTAAGTAACCCAACATGTTAAACAGTAAGAGTAGTAGTCATATTTCGTGAACCCTTTGAAGAGTACTGTCACCGGTGTGATCATTCTATAATACACAATTTAAGCCCGGGGGAGAAATGCTAACGCTAGCATCGGCGATCGCCGATCTTTTCTACTTCATGCTATCTGCAGAAATGGTTGACATTACACATTAAAAGACCAGGCAGTTCAGAGAGAATCAATGGAAGGCAGGCAGCTTTGCATGACATTCTTCTGGACGTGTTTCCTTGTGGTGATAGTGAGGGTAGTCAATCCTTTTATTGACAAGACAGTAGTGACGGCCATCTTGGTGACGTGTGTTGTTCTGCGAGACCAGAGATATAGTTCATTCAGCGTTTCACACAAACAAATGTGTTCACAGTTTTACGACACATTTTTATTTATTTTTTACTTGCAAAATTATCTTTTCAATTGACAAACATCATATGTGTAATGTGTGGCACAATTCAAACGGGATCGAAAGATAATCTTTGTCTCTCCATTGACTTCAATACATAATGTTTTCGAAATAAGCTCCCATGGAGGTCCACCGGAAGGGGAGGTACTTCGCCACTCTATTGGCCTTGTGTTGGGTAATCCTTTTTTGCATTACAGATCCCATCCCAACAGCGCCATCTGTTGACTTAACATCAGAATTGACAGGCATATTGTTCACTGTTCCTTTAAGTTTCATTTTCTGGCTGTCCATCTGCCGACAGCCGTTTCAAATAGCTGACATTATTGCAACATTAAATCCAAGCCATTGTCCGATGCAGCTTATGATTCCAATATACGATCCAGTTTTAATGCTGCTCATACCCGGCCGCTTTCCCAGCCTTGGCTCTCGGCCTCTCCTTTCGCCTCGTGTTGTCCAGCTGATCCGGGATGACGGTGTCGGTTGTGAAGTAATTTAATTGTTTGTCCGGTGAAAACGATCCTTAATCCAATGCGATATGTTTCTTATTGTCCAGTTTCACTCATAGAGTACGATTCTACTTAATGTAATGGCAGTTTAAATGTTCCAGTGTCCTATATCTTTTTGCCATTACTTCACAGGAGGGTTTAGAGTGATCCTGACGCAGACACAAGCATATGAAGTTCCGGTCTTTTGCTGCAGTTTTAGAAAGATGTTTTATTGCTTTACATACCAAGGTTTAAGTACACGGTGTCAATAGTTGTAGTGTGAGCATCTGCTGGGGCTGGGCTGGCCAGTCTGGTAGAATCTGAATGCTCTTCCTCCTGTGTCCTCTTCCTCTCCTGTCACCTATGACCCCTTTTATACACCCGCCACCAAGTGTTCAAAATAATATTGCACTATACATATAAATAAGGTAAACTGAGACACCAACAACACCCATAAAATGGCTCCTGCAAAGAGTGTGGGAAAACCTTTTCTTAAAGTATTCACCTTAAAGTCCATGAGAGAGTTTCACTGTTCACATGCTTCATGTATCTGGAACATATTTACGATGTTTTCAGTTTGACTCTATTCTCTTGTTGAAATGATCAGACTACCAAATATAAAATGGCCGTAGAAACAGACTCGTCACCCTGCGTATTTGTTGTGTGTTGCAGCATATTATAAACATGTCATTCCCTTATCTTCAAATACCCCGGGTTGTGTAGTGATGTATTTGAGGTGTACTGTCCACATCGCAGACCTGAAGTCGTGCAGTCAATGGATGCGAAGTGTACAGGACCTTGGTCTCTGAGACTCCAAAAAGCCTTTCTCGCCTACCTGTCCACTTTGCAGACCTGAGATCCTGCAGTCATTTCTCAAAGATGGTGTGGCATAGAGGGAGGTGTAATCTCCTGATGGTATAGACTGTATTATAGTAGACATCTGCAACCCTAGAAAACAGGATAACATCAGGATAACCAATTTATACAACCCATGTCCAAATCTAACCACTGATATATTTAAAGAAGTAGCAGAACATAAACATAGGAAGGAAGTTTGGTGTGGTGATTTCAATGCACACAACCGTCTATGGGGCAGCAACCATACAGACAGTAACGGAAACATAGTGGAAGAAATGCTGGAGGAAAGAACACTAGTATGCCTTAATGATGGACATGGCACAAGAGTAGATGTTCACTCATGCCTGGATCTGACATTAGTGTCAAACTGATACGGCTGCTGCCTTCCTGGTCCTCTTAACTGTGTTAATGTGTGTTGCATGTAAATGAGCAGTGCGATTGCCCTGTCGTGATTGGCTGCCATCTCCTGGTCCGCCCCCTGAAGATTGTGATTGGAGCACGCCGGGTCCGACGCTCTCCAATCGCAGCGTACAGCCGGCGCGCACCTGCTGGAGACGACTACAAAGCCTGGGAACAGATGCCTCTCTGGAGGCTCTGTTGAGTGAACAGACGCCTCTCTGGAGGCTCTGTTGAGTGAACAGACGCCTCTCTGGAGGCGTCTGTTGAGTGAACAGACGCCTCTCTGGAGGCGTCTGTTGAGTGAACAGACGCCTCTCTGGAGGCGTCTGTTGAGTGAACAGACGCCTCTCTGGAGGCGTCTGTTGACTCAACAGACGCCTCTCTGGAGGCGTCTGTTGAGTGAACAGACGCCTCTCTGGAGGCGTCTGTTGACTCAACAGACGCCTCTCTGGAGGCGTCTGTTGAGTGAACAGACGCCTCTCTGGAGGCGTCTGTTGAGTGAACAGACGCCCCTCTTTTTTACAGCCTCCTTTTCTTTAGCTACTATGGAGTCAGACTTGGGTCAATATTCTAGCACGCAAAACAAGCTACTCACGAGCGGAAAATGTGCTTTTACACGCGCATGAAATGACCCTCGCGCGCAGAACCCCGCGAGCGGGTATGCCAAGAGCCGAGGAGTGAGAGCTGCAAGGTCAGTTGGACGAGATTGAATGGTAAAGTTGTCCATAAAAAACTATTATATTCGTAAAGTGTACAGCTAATATATATATTAATTAATTTTATATAAAACAATATATTTTTTAGTGGGCTGTGTCTGTCGAAAACTGCTACTATACTGTCTGCTGTACGCACCTCCCTTACGAAATGAACTACAAATGAACTAGTATTACTATAGTATACTATAAGAGTTGTATAGTGTCCTATAGTAAGTTTGTAGTATTTTTCAGCAGTTATTGTATTACTATAGTTTTTTCTGTAGTGCCATTTTATTAGCTATAGTAGCCCTATACTATTTCAATATACTCTGTATCTAGATCTTTGTAGTATTCCTATATTATTTTAAATAGTATAATACATAGTGTTTCTGTAGTTGTTTTTTAAACACACTATCGAACACTCCTAATAGCATGATATTGTCATAGTGAATGCATATTATTACTATAGTGTTTGTAAAAGTATTACTATAGTGTTTTTGTTGGTGTTTCTGTATTAAGACTATATTATTTTAAATAGTACTACTATAGTATAATATATGGTGTTTCTGTAGTTGTTTTTTGAACACACTAAAGAACACTCTTATAGTAATAGTATGATATTGTCATAATGAATGCATATTATTACTATAGTGTTTGTAAAAGCATTGCACTCCTATAATTAATGTAATTTTTTTTATATCAAATGAATTGATATATATATATATATATATATTAGCTGTACACTTTACGAATATAATAGTTTTTTATGGACAACTTTACCATTCAATCTCGTCCAACTGATCTTGCAGCTGTCACTCCTCGGCTCTTGGTAGTTCAGGCATTTATCAAACCTGGCAACTCCGGGCTCCTGGCAGCTGTCAATCAAAGTCCAGTGGCTCCGCCCCAAAGTGTCAGAAACTTTTCACGCGCGCGTAGACAGACTCCGCGAGCGAGTGAGGCTGACACTCCCGCGTGGGAGCAAGAGGGCTGCCTCTCTCATGAGCGCATAGCCGCTCGCGGGGGTTTAATGTGCGCGCAAGGGTCATTTCATGCACGTGTAAAAGCACATTTTCAAGTAAGTAGCAAGTAGCTTGTTTTACGCGCTAGAATATTGACCCAAATCTGACTCCATAGTTAGTACCACTTTGACAGTGAGGGTTTTAGTTACTATTTAGTGTATCTATTTCTTTGTATGTAAACAGGCTCCCTTTTTAGAGTCCTCCCTTTGTTTGGTTGTTTATGTAAACTTGCGCCCTTGTGGCCACTTTGTTTGTTTCAGGCTGCCTGCCTGCCATTTTGTTTCACCCTGGTATAATAAAGCCATTTATAATTATTACCAATTCCAATCTGGTGTATGTTGCTCTCCTCTTCCCCTAGTCGGGACGTAACAAACTGTTTGGTTCATGCGAATGGTTTGTTTTGAATAACTCCACTGGAGGAAGTGACCATTATCCAGTGCTTCCTCAAATGAATAATAATGTATATATGCAGGAAGGAGGTGTGATAACCAGGTGGTGCTTTGCTAAAGCTGATTGGGGGAAATGTAGGATATGGTGTGAGGAGTCGGTACACCTGCTAACATCAGAGGGAAGCATAGAGGTCATTACAAGCCACATAACGCAACATATACCAAATGCAGCAGAGAACAGTATACCCAAAGCAACAACCAAGGGTAGGGAGAAAGTGGTGGAATGAGGAATGCAGCAGGGCTACTAAAGAGCGAAACGATGCACCTAGAGAATTAAAGAAACATGACACAAGATAATGTTATAGAGCAGGGGTACTCAAATACAAATCTTAAAGGTCCAAAATAAATGTTTCAATAAGACAAAGGTCCGTTTATTACGGTCATTCAAACTTTTAAACAATTGCAACAAGATTCTTAACACGAGGTTGCAAAAACAAAAATAATCTGTATGCAGCAGTTTTCATTGTTATTGTGTCTGTGCTTGACCCTCAGAGTCGCAGTGTAAGAGCTGCAGTTATGAATAAAGGCAGCTGCCCCCTCTTTTTCATTCAGCATTCCCATTATTGCTTTATAAATGTCTTGCCCCCTTGTGTGTCCACTGAGGTTCCTCAGGCCCAACACATCTTCAACAAACTCCCGCTTTGCCTCATCATAAAAACTCACAAACACCAGCAACTGAGCAATGTCAGTGGTGTCAGTGGACTCACCCACAGCTAAGGAAATGCACTGCATTTTCTATTCCATCACAAAGCTGATTAATCAAATCACCAGCCAGTATTTATGTTCTTCTGGTTGCTGTGGAATCTGAGAGGGGGTTTGCTTGATCTGACCTGTTATTTCCTCTTTGTGTTTGCCTTCAACCTGGTCTCCATCACTTCAGTCATGCATTCTTTTATATTCAGTTATTATCCAGTGGAATGTCCTTACCTACTGGCCTAGTTCAATCAAAGTGGTTACTTTTTTTTGGCTGGGCAGTGTAGTTTTACACACCGTCTTATTTGACTTTCTCAGGACTTAAAACAGTTTTTTGGGGGCAGACCCCCTCAAATAAAAAAAATATTTACACACGTAAGGTCATCATCTTAACAGTTGTGTATGCTCATCCGTGAGCAGAGCATCAAGTTGACGTGTATTACAGCTGAATGCGGCGATTACCATCTTGTTCAGCAAAACGCCTCACAAACGTATTAAGATCAACAGCTTTAGTGCGTTTTGATTCAATGCTGAGTGCAGCCGCACTGACCGTCTCTTCTCTGTCAGACCGCAAATACCTCATTCCTTCAGTGCTTGGGTCCGAATGCTTCTCGTTTTGCGCCGTCCCTTTCAAATGAAATCGCCGCCAATCAAATGTCCACGCTCACGCCAGGACCGGGGGAGGGGTTACATGGCATGCATCTTGTGCTGCATTCACTTGCACTCGGACATTAGAGACTTTCTCTCATAAATGTCCGATGAGCCACAACTTTTCTTTCAAAAATGAAGCTGCCAACTGGGGTGGCAGCTGAGGTGGCAAGGCCTATTTTTAGGGTGTCAGTTGCCACCCCGGTAGGTGAAACTAGGCTACTAGCTACAGTACAGATGGAACTAGATGAGCTGTTAACTCTCGCTCTGAATTATTTTTTTGAAACTCTCGCTCTGACTCAGACAGTTTGAAAGAGACGAGACACACATTTTTCCCACCCGCATTCCGCGAAGACCTGTGCCTCTGATTCGCAGATTGTTTGGGGGGAAAAAACGCTGACGGGATGCTGAATGTGATTGGACCGATGCGTTGACAGACACACACAGACAGTGGAACAGGACATGCAGAGCGCTGTTTGCAGTCTATGGACATAGCGGATCATTTTGACTCGTTGCGTTGTGGCGATGTCTCGCAGATAACACAGATAATACAGATAATACATATGAAAAGTATAATTAAACAGTTGTGGTTCGGTCCGGATCCGGACCGGAGTCCGGACTTTGAGGATGCCTGTTATAGAGCATCTTCACGACAAGCAGGCCTCCGTAGATCGCAGATCGCAGGCAGCAACAGGTGGAGCCGCTCCGTCTCTTTGCGCCGTCTCCGGAGGAAAAACACCTCAGTACATCGAACGAAGTCAGTGAGAGGAGAGCGAGAATACTCTCTCCACTAGCGCCGTAGCAAGTTAGCCTAAGCGAGAGCACTCTGCTAACTGAAGGATGGAACGGGCATTAAACCAACTGTGTGCTGTGAGAGGGGAGCGGAAACACTCTCTTCACTAGCGCTGTAGAAAGGTAAGTGGACCTATCATGCTATATTTGAATAATATAGTGTAGGACCATACCTATATAAGGCATATTTATACTTTTTATTTTTCAAAATACCAAACAGATCATGCTGATGGGCAGATTCTGTGAGAACAGAGGCCATCTACAGGCCTGGCATATGTACTACAGCGTCTCCAGCGCTTTCGAACGGCAATGTCCGTGGCTGTCTCCTCCTGATTGGTGGAGTTGGCCCAATAGCCGTAGCACCACTTCTGTGACGTCATAGAAGTGTTCACATCTGGATCAGTCTGTATCAGAAACGTTGCAGCCCCTTTTTTAGAGATTTGGGTATGGAGGAAAATAGAGAGGGTTGTGTTTTCTGACACTTGGTGAGTTCCCTGGAACACCGGGGACACATATTCATGTATAAAAGACGTACACAAGTGCATTTTGCATGATAGGTCCCCTTTAACTTTGAGCGAGAGCACTCAGTTAACTGGAGGATGGAACAGGAACCAACTGTGTGCTGTGAGAGGGGAGCGAAGACACTCCTCACTAGTGCCGTAACAATTAGCTTGAACGAAAACACTCAGCTAACTGGACGATAGAACAGGCAAGGAGCCAAATGTATGCAGTGAGAGGGGGGCGGAGACGCTCCCTTCACAAGCTCAGTAACAAATTAGCGAGAGCCCCCGGCTAACTTGTACACAGTTATCTCATTAGCTTGATAATAGATGGCACAATCGGCGATAAATGGTAGCGATCTCACCGGCTGACGTGCAGGAGCGTCCGCTCTTTACCGGTCCGGAGCTCCTAGGGTCCGAGCGGTGAACACCGCAGTCCCCTCCCTTGGGAGGGCGGACAGCTAGCTCGTCGCAGCCTTTGGAGGGCGAGCGTTTTCCTAGCCCGCAGCTCCGATCGAGACGATAACAAGGCGGGTGGCGCAGTGGTCTGTGCATCTGATCAAGGGGGGTGCTCCAGTTCGAAACCCGCTCCTGCCGCCACTGCGTCGGGCCGTTGTGTCCTTGGGGACAGACACTTCACCCGGATTTGCTCCTGTGGGTATTGTCCACAGTACATGTATAATACCAATGTGTACTTGTAAAAGCGCCTCGATGACCTCGAGGCGTGAAGATGGACGGTGTGGCGCAGTGCGCTGTGCAATGATCATCAGATCAAGGGGTGAAACCCGCCGCTGCTGCGTCTGTAAAGCCGTTGTGTCCTTGGGCAAGACACTTCACCTGAACTTGCTCCTGTGGGTATTGTCCACAGTGGTGACCATTGCATGTATGATATATGAGTAATGTGTATTTGTAAAGCGCTTTGAGCACTGGAAAAGCGCTATAATAAATGTCAGGAATTATTATTATTAATTAAGGCTACAGGTAGCGATGAGCTAGAATCTTAATTTTCAATAAACTAGCTTGGCTTCTACTCAAAAAGTAGTAACCTGCGCAGCGAGAAGATGAAAAAGGACTGAACTCGTTGACAACACCGGAACTTATGCCTTCCGGGGTCATACGAGGTCACACGTGACTTTGTTGATATAAATATTCGACCTACGCATGCGCGAGACGGAAGATATCCAGTGCTAATGCACCGCCTCTGGCGGTCAGTAAGGATGAAATAGATCCAGTCCAAGGGGATCGAACTGGGCTGTGAGAACATCGAGGCATGCCACCCCCTGCCAAGGAGGAACGCTGGCAACAAACCGGCTATTCTCATCCGGTTTGTGAACAGGAAACACAAAACGGCCCTACTCAAACAAGGAAGGAAGGTGAAAGGATCAGATGTCTACATCAACGAGCATCTGACCAAGTACAACGGCGACAGAAGACAATTCAGAACACCTGGACAACAAACTGCAATATATTTCTAAACGGAACACCTGAGGAGGCCAAAGTACTGGTCATCAGAAACATGGAGGATCTGGATGAATACCAATAATCTTCATGTTCTGGACCACACGTGAGGTAACAAGCACTTACACACAACCATGACTCACACTGCATGGAGGCAATCATCTTCAATAGGGGAACATATGAATATGTCTCAGATGATCAAGGAACAAGACCAACTGTTGCTAAAAACATTTGAATACACTGACGATAAAACAAAAGATCTGGATTATGAAATAGACCCGGACAACCATTTCTTCTGTTATTACACTGATCAACAGTACAACCAGAGCATACCACCAGAGGGCAAGCTCTCTGCTATTCACTTCAACAGCAGAAGCATGTCTGTAAAAAGACAAATGCATTGTATAGAGATTTCATGCGAAATAAAACAAAAGAGATGGAGATTAGATATAAAAAAATATAAAAATAAATTAACAATTATTATAAGGACCTGCAAAAGTGAATACTATCGGAAAATACTAGACAAAAATAAAAACAACATTAAAGGAATATGGAGCATACTGAATAGTATTATAACAAATGGGTCTAGAAAAAGGAGTTATCCAACATACTTCATTGACAAGGATAAGGAAGAGGAAAATATGGATGTTGTATCCAACGGTTTCAATGATTTCTTTGTAAATGTTGGACCTGAATTAGCAGGCAAAATCCCTGATGCAGGAACATCAGAGAAAAAGCTGGAAAACTTAATAAAACGTAATCCTTTCTCAATGTTCCTCACAGCAGTGCATGAAAGGGAAGTATTTGATATCGTAACGAAATGTAAAAACAAAAAATTTACCGATTGTGATGACATTGACATGACTGCATTAAAAACGGTTATAGATGTTATTTCAAAACCGTTCACACACATATGTAACGTATCATTCCAAACCGGTGCATTTCCTAACAAAATGAAAATAGCAAAAGTCAGACCTTTGTTCAAAGCTGGGAACAAACATCACTTCTCAAACTACAGACCGGTCTCACTTCGACTTCGAGGGGTCAGGACGTGTAGTTAGCTAAAGCTTTGTTGTTTATTGTTATCAGACAATGATACTACAGATTATTCAATTATTAATTAAATATATATATTGCATTCAGTTGTATAGTACTGTATCATGTCTGTATCACCTTTTGTTTCATTTGTATTTTCTTTGGTTTTACACGCTGGAAAAAAATACATAAAATAAATACATTTAAAATAAAAGATACAAACATATGTTGTGTTAATTACATTACGTTGCATTTAGCTGACGCTTTTATCCAAAGCGACTTACAATAAGTGCGTTCGACCAACAAAATACAAACTTGAAGAAAACAGAATCATAAAGTACATCAGGCTTCATAGAGCCAAGCATTTCAAGTGCTGCTCAGCTGGCTTTAGGTAAGCCAGTCCTTTGTTAGTATATAAGTGCTCTGTTAATAGTTCCATCGCAGGAGATGAGTTTTCAGTCTGGAAGGTGTGCAGCTTTCTGCTGTCCTGATGTCAATGGGAGCTCATTCCACCATCTTGGAGCCAGGATAGCAAACCCACGTGTTTCTGCTGATGGGAACTTGGGTCCCCCTCGCAGTGCGGGTGCAGCGAGTCGTTTGGCTGATGCAGAGCGGAGTGCACGTGCTGGGGTGTACGGTTTAACCATGTCCTGGATGTAGGAAGGGCCAGATCCATTCGCAGCATGGTACGCAAGCACCAGTGTCTTGAAGTGGATTCTAGCAGTTACCGGAAGCCAGTGGAGGGAGCGGAGGAGCGGCGTGGTGTGGGAACATTTAGGAAGGTTGAAGACCAGACGAGCCGCTGCATTCTGGATGAGCTGCAGAGGGCGGATGGCACATGCAGGTAGACCAGTTCAGAGTAATAAAATGTTTTTCTTTTGCAGGTACTTGTCAGTCATCGGATTTGTCATTAACATCGACACGTTGATGCTGATGATTCCTGAACTGCTCCAAGGTCAGCGGTATGTCCTCACCTACAGGTTCAGCCAGGATCACTTGGAGCTCCTATTTAATTCCATCAGAGCGTCAGGTTGGGTTGATGTTCTTTTAATTGCAATGCATTCTGAAAATGACTTATGAGTAGTGTATGTATTGTGTGCCTGTTTTCCATACAAGGTGGCAGATTAACATCCATCTGCACGCCAGTTCCAGGCCATCTTCCGCCGTCTGATGGCTCGGTGTTTCATAGTGACACTGTGGCAGCCCAAGATCACACGGTGTCCCTGTCTGCGGTCGAGATGTCCTCTGCTGAAACGGCTGAAGAGCACCCATCTCCATTCGCCAACATTTCGGCTGCTGTGAGTGACCACAGCTATCTTCCCACTCGGTTTGGTGGTCTGGTGGGAAATGCCCCGCTGGTCTACATCGCAGGATTTGTAGTCCGGCAGATTCTGCGAAAGCTGTCCTGTGATGTGTGCCGTGCAAGCTTGGTCAGAGATGCTGTACCTTCATCATTTGATGAGAGCTACCACCTTCTAGCCCTGAAACACAACGGTGGCCTAGTGATTCCATCACAAGGCACAGTGAAGGTCCTGAGAGCTGCAGAGAGGGTGATTCGCCAAGCTTCAACAAGGCAAGCTCCAAAGGAGTCGACAGTCACCTACATCGTCCGGGAGGAGATTGGAACGGAGGATGTTTTTCAGCTTGAGGAGACGCAGTTTGGCATCGACAACCATTATTCCAACTTGTTGTCATTGGTTGTGTTTCTGAAAGTAACACATTGCTAAACTCACCTCTCTCGACCTGCAGAAAGCGAGCACGAGAAAGAAGCAAACAGTCCTCTTTCAGGGCTTTTAGCTCATTTAAACTTTCATGAGCAACTTTGTGTAAATATGGTTTGGGGCGGGGTGGTGTCAGGTTCTTGTGTTTAACTTGAACATTTACATTTTTTATATAGATGTAGATTTTCATTTTTTCTGATATATAACTTCTGTCTGTGTATAATATATTATTGTTTCTTCATTTTTCAACTTATTAAAATAGCTGAGTAGTAGGCCTACACAATCTGCTTCTGCTTCTCTATCATATAGACCAGGGGTGGGGAACCTTTTTCCTCTCAAGGGCCATTTACATTTTTCCAACATCCTCCGAGGGCCGTACAAATGATTGACCTCTGCTTAAAAAAACTAAAATCAAAGCCCATTCATTCGGCCTTTCTTTCATTCTGTGCAAAGAAAAAGCAACCTCTTAATCCAGATATCTTACCATGACTCGCACGTGCACGGTGTGGCATGACAACCAAAACAGAAAGATATGGACACAAGATGTGTGCAAATGTATTTAGTTTCCATGTGAACATGATTTAAGTGTGTGTGTGTGGGGGGGGGGGCTAAACTCCTCTAGGGGGGTGTTCTCCCCCGGGAAGATGTGTTTTTAAATGTTGAAGTTAAAATCATCAATCTGGTGCACTTTGAGAGCAACATTAAGAGATCTATGGAAACATCTCTCAACACCAGATGAAACAGAACTGTAAACAGATTTTCTTTTTCTTTATGGATATTTTACAAATCACTCCCCTTTCAAGCTGTACTGTCATTTAGTATTTTATACCTGTTTACTTTATTCTCTTGTTTTTTTATAACTATAATGATCATATAAAGATGTGCCTTTACCTCACTGGCTGTAGAAAAAGCTTCTTATATTCGTTAGCATAGCTAGCTAACCAGATGCCACTGGGCTTTCAACTAAAGACACAGACACGCAGAAACTGCGGCATGTGTACGGCTCCTTATCTGAAGTGGCGGAGCGGCGTTCTGGTGCTCTCCGTCAGAACTGCACCCCTGTCAGTCGAGACATATACCACGTGATGACACGTTAGGTTCGTGATGTGTTCAAGGACCCTGACATTGGCCAGGAAAAACAGGTACTCACTTGTTTGTTTTTTTTGCGGTCTAGATTTCTTTAATTTTTTTTCATTTTTTGCGTGTGTTTATAAATTACCTCGAGGGCCGTAGCAAATGGTCTCGCGGGCCGTATACGGCCCGGGGGCCGGAGGTTCCCCACCCCTGATATAGACCATTACTGTTTTTTTATATGTGTGTGTGTGTGCGTGTGTGTGTGTGTGTGTGTGTGTGTATATATATTAGCCTATATTATATATCGTGTGTCTTTTGCAAAATACCTATCATACAGGCTATCAAATACCAGAATATTCTATTGCTGTTAAGCCTACTATGAATATTAAAATACGCCGAATCATGTGTCCGGTATCATGCCTACATATATGACGTTTGCAGAAAAAAAAACCCGTGAAAATCAGTTTTGTATTCAGCGAGTTATGATTGAATGCGCTGACACTTCATTGCGCCTGCCAGACAGATTACACTGAGTGGAGCGGGTGACCGGTCCAAGATGGCGGCCCCACGGCTCGTCAGCGCCAATAGGCAGTAGCGGTCGATGCGGCGTCTACTCTGTATATGTCTATGGTTTATATCACCTAGTCTGTTCTTCTTCTCTGTCTTCCGGTTGTAGCCTGTTTTGAATGACGAATATACACTACCGCCGCCTGCTGGTAAGGAGAGTTATTGTCACTCACGCATGCGCAGTTCGTACGTGCTCGGCTGAAGTCTTGCGGTGTGTTCCAGTGCGAGTGCGACACATGGCCAAGATGCAGGAGAACACGCCGACGCAACAGCGTGAGCAGAGATATACACTGCGCAAAATACACCACCACTTATTGACTCTCTTTGGACAGCATGCGTCCTCATTAAGGATGTCACGTTATACAATCAAACGATGTTGCTCTCTGCAGTGATCATGTGTATGCACTATGCAGTGGTCTGAAAGTGTACAGCGTCTGCATGACCTAGCGCCGACCCCTGGAGATGGGGGCGGGTAAAAAGTAGGGAACAGCTGAGGCATTGTGCCGATGACCTAGGGACCTGGAGAGTGGGTTGGGAAAGGCCAAAGCAATGAATAAAGTCGATGACAAACCCTACTTCAAGTGTCACGTCTCTCTCACCGTGAGCTCAGCAGCTGCGGAGTGTCAATGAACAAGTGGAGTCCTCCTCCAGCAGAGCAACATGCATATATACAGAGTAGGATAATAATATTACTTTTGTTGGTAACGGAGTAGTGTAGCGCGCTACTTTTATAATTCAGTAATCACACTACACCAGGGGTGCCCAACCTTTTTTGAACCGGGAGCTACTTTTAAAGTTGCCAGTCTGCCGAGATCTACCAGTCCAAATAGAGAGGCGTTACTGACAGCCTGCTACCAGGTACATACACACTTCTGTATAAAACTGACCTTTGTACGATTAATACTTCATAAAATACTGCAGATCCTTTATCGTACCTCTTTCTAATCTACACAAGTATTTAACTGAAGTTACACAACAGTGTTGTTGATACAGAGTTGGAGTTTATCCACACGTCACTACAGTGGGTAATGTTTTCAAGAAGCATTGAACAGTGCTGCCACATATGAGACGGGAAAAAAAGAAAAGACTCTGAATCCTTTCTTTGTCATTATATAAAAATAGTGTTGCTCCAAAACTATAAATGAGGCTTACTAATAAGACAATTCAGATCTGAAGCTACGCAGGAAATCTGCTGCCAAAGTGCAATAAAAAAGACAAAATTAATAAAATCAAACCCTTTTTTTGTTGCATTTTAGTCGAGTATAAAAAGAAATGCCTTTAAAATAGGATGCAAGCAACACTAGTTTCTTAACCTGAATTGATAATAGACTATAAACAATTTAAGTTTGCATTCTTATACCATTTTTTACAATAATTATAATGAATAAGTTCAAACAAACTAAAACTTACAGCTGATTAATAACGGTATCTAACTTGAGTTTTTATCATATCAAAAACCTGTTGAAATGCTACTGTTATTTTTATTACGCATCGGCAGCCTCCAGGAATGCTTCTTCACAACTTCGCCGTCTTTGAAAGACTTCATGTGTTTCTCAAGAACGTGACTGACACGATAAGATGCTATGGTAGCAGCCTTGCTCTTGTTGCTGGGCCTGGTGGAAATGGACTGCTGTGCATTCAGCTGTCCTTTCAGGCCCCTCCCCTTTAGCTGTACTTTCAGGCCCCTCCCCTTTTGGAGCGGAGGGCAGAATTAGGAGGGAATTCCGTCTCGTAGCGTTTGTGCACTGTTTTGAAATGCCACTCCTAAATTACCCTTCTTCGATAAAGCCACGCTCGCATTGCAGACGAGACAGATGGACTTTGAATTAGAATAGATACAAAAATAATCATCCTCCCACTCGGAGTGAAAATTATATATTTTGGGCTTTTTTGCTTCTGCCATAATTGCGGTCTTGTGTGTGTGCGGACTGTCACTCCTGTTGACATGAACAACATCAGCGAAATAGTGCACTGCCCACCAGCCACGCCCCGACACATGGGGTCACGCCGGCCAATCACAAAGTTTTGATGCGTTCAAGTGCATTATTCTGGCTCAGGAAGATTATGTTATAGGACATTAACGATACAACTGAATATTGTTGTTCTATTTTTAGACACATCTCGGGATCGACTGGGAATCTCCCCGCGATCGATCTCGATCGACTGGTTGGGCACCCCTGCACTACAGTTACTAACATTGCCCCGACACGCGTTACTTCATCAAGAATCAGGGGATGACAGGGGGATCATAATTAATAAATCATAATTTGAAAAATTATGGATTCGAAAATAATATGATCCAGTACTATTACGTCAGGGTCTCTGTGTTTTCATTAAAGCTCGCTCTGTGTGTGTGGAACGAGCCATTTTGTGTGCGCGAGAGAGAGAGACAGACGGACGGACGGACGGACAGACAGACTTGTACCGGAGATCGTAGTTGTTAGCTTCTGGTGCTAGCGAGCTACGTTAACGGATATAAAGAGTTTTTTTCAACAACAAAGTGGAGGAGAGTCCTCTCCTATAAAAATAGCACTTTACCCCTGCTTACACCTATATGCGGCGAGCCTTCATTGTAACTGTCACACTGTGTATTTGCGTGGGGAGTGCTGCAGTCGAAAATTCCTCTGTAGCGCCCAGTGCATTAATGGGAAACCCTAAATGTTTGAGCACCCTCTATGAAACATTAAGCTATCCCACAGCACCCCCAAAAGAAATATCTGGCGCCACCACTGAGCCTGACTATTTGTGATGGGGGGGCCCGACTTATTTTTTCTCCAAAGGGGGGGCCTGACAGAAACAGTTTGAGAACCACTGGGTTAATCCAATGTGTCTGTCACTTTGAAATTATTTCTGATATCCATCAGCAATAAAACTAGTTTTAAGTTTTCAGAGCGGAAGATAGGTTTCGCTTTGGGCAAACTGCGTGCGCATAGTTCTCATTTCTTAATGGTAACGTGTATGTGGAATTTCCCCTTCGATTATATTGGCTCTAACGGTTAAAAAGAGATGTCAATCATCAAAATCGACCAATGACCAAATGACCCCATTTGCTAAACCTCTCTAAAAAGGTCAAATGTCACTTGTTTTGCATCAATCTTGAGACAGGGTACTTATTATATGTTGTACTTTGGATTCCTAAAGCTTTTGGTCTACCTTACCATCATTCAAGGGTGGTTTTCACTATAAGTAAAAAAGAAATTTTGGACGGACACTATAATTTAAAATGTTTTACCATGTTCAATCTGAATTTTCTTTCAAATAAAAACATCTACAGTGGGGCAAAAAAGTATTTAGTCAGCCACCAATTGTGCAAGTTCTCCCACTTAAAAAGATGAGAGGCCTGTAATTTTCATCCTAGGTATACCTCAACTATGAGAGACAAAATGAGAAAAAAAAAAAATCCAGAAAATCACATTGTCTGATTTTTAAAGAATTTATTTGCAAATTATGGTGGAAAATAAGTATTTGGTCAATAACAAAAGTTCATCTCAATACTTTGTTATATACCCTTTGTTGGCAATGACAGAGGTCAAACGTTTTCTGTAAGTCTTCACAAGGTTTTCACTGTTGCTGGTATTTTTGGCCCATTCCTCCATGCAGATCTCCTCTAGAGCAGTGATGTTTTGGGGCTGTCGCTGGGCAACACGGACTTTCAACTCCCTCCAAAGATTTTCTATGGGGTTGAGATCTGGAGACTGGCTAGGCCACTCCAGGACCTTGAAATGCTTCTTACGAAGCCACTCCTTCGTTGCCCGGGCGGTGTGTTTGGGATCATTGTCATGCTGAAAGACCCAGCCACGTTTCATCTTCAATGCCCTTGCTGATGGAAGGAGGTTGTCACTCAAAATCTCACGATACATGGCCCCATTCATTCTTTCCTTTACACGGATCAGTCGTCCTGGTCCCTTTGCAGAAAGCCCCAAAGCATGATGTTTCCACCCCCATGTTTCACAGTAGGTGTTCTTTGGATGCAACTCAGCATTCTTTCTCCTCCAAACACGTCTAGTTGAGTTTTTATCAAACAGCTCTATTCTGGTTTCATCTAACCATATGACATTCTCCCAATCCTCTTCTGGATCATCTAAATGCTCTCTAGTAAACTTCAGACGGGCCTGGACATGTACTGGCTTAAGCAGGGGGACACGTCTGGCACTGCAGGGTTTGAGTCCCTGGCAACGTCGTGTGTTACTTATGGTAGCCTTTGTTACTTTGGTCCCAGCTCTCTGCAGGTCATTGACTCGGTCCCCCCGTGTGGTTCTGGGATGTCTGCTCACCGTTCTTGTGATCACTTTGACCCCACGGGGTGAGATCTTGCGTGGAGCCCCAGATCGAGGGAGATTATCAGTGGTCTTGTACGTCTTCCATTTTCTAATAATTGCTCCCACAGTTGATTTCTTCACACCAAGCTGCTTACCTATTGCAGATTCAGTCTTCCCAGCCTGGTGCAGGTCCACCATTTTGTTTCTGGTGTCCTTTGACAGCTCTTTGGTCTTGGCCATAGTGGAGTTTGGAGTGTGACTGTTTGAGGTTGTGGACAGGTGTCTTTTATACTGATAACGAGTTCAAACAGGTGCCATTAATACAGTTAACGAGTGGAGGACAGAGGAGGCTCTTAGAGGAGAAGTTACAGGTCTGTGAGAGCCAGAAATCTTGTTTGTTTGTAGGTGACCAAATACTTATTTTACAAATTCATTCATTAAAAATCCTACAATGTGATTTCCTGGATTCTTTCCCTTCATTCTGTCTCTCATAGTTGAAGTGTACCTAGGATGAAAATTACAGGCCTCTCTCATCTTTCTAAGTGGGAGAACTTGCACAATTGGTGGCTGACTAAATACTTTTTTGCCCCACTGTATATTGATTCTGACTCTTCTACATCCAACTCACAGGTTTATCATTGCTTTGAGAAAACAGATTATTAATTTTCGCCTTTTAGAAGATATAGTCAATTGTTCTGGGAATGTCATTTTCGAGCCTGAGACCTGAAAAACAGGCTCGGGGTTTAAGAGGTTAAATGAATCAATTGTTAAAAAATGAATTGCTGCCAATATGTCTTTATTTATCAGACTTCAATCATCCACTCCACCCAGGGCCGTCCTTCCCTACAGGCCCATCATGCAGACGGCGTGGGGCCTCACCTTGCGGAGGGTGCGGCACACCTATGCGCTTATGCGGCGCAATTAGTGTGGCACGACGACGCTTGCGAAACAGAGGGCCTCTTCATATGACTTTGCGTGGGGCCTCATGTTGGCCAGGGACGCCCTGAATCCACCAAACAAGAGTCAACAGAAAACAAGCTGTTGATTGGCAGAGGAGATTTGTCACATTTGTCATGGGCGCACCCCACACACTCAGCACTGCTGCTCATCCCACAAATGCATGTTCCTCACAAATGTGGTTCCATTGGAAAGATAAGAAAACAGGCTTTCCAACGGTATGAGATGTGTTGCCAAAAGCATTGTTACAACATAGAAATCATCTACCATGATTCTTCTCTGACATCATTACCAAACTCAAATTGCCCTATGTTTTTTTTTAAACTATTTTACAATGATACTGTACATACAAATATTTAGACAACGTATACCAAATAAGTACAATAAAAGATAATACTGATAATATTAGTTTTTAAAAGCAATTAAAAACTGAAATATGTTCTTTAATGGAATGTAAAGTGGAGATCTGTGCAGAGTTCTTAAAGACGAAGCGTAGAACTGAATGTGCATGAATGGGTTTCTAAAGAATGCACTGATGAGGCTGTAATGCTGTTGTGAAACCCTCTTGCACAAGTTCCTGAAAGAAAGCCATTGTGTTATTGTTTAATCACCATGCCAACCTGTTATGACTGTGCTGTGAGCACCGCGGCCCAAACCACCCCCGCCCTCCTGACACACCACCGGGGAAATCCAACCTGACTCCACAAAGCAGCTGATCAACGCCACGAGACACACCTGCTTCTCAGGTCAGACATCTAAAACACGGTGACTTATTACAAACCCATCATGAAATGTCTCTCATCCAGTCTTTGCAGAGTGCTCACAGGAGTGCCGCTCTGGTACACGATGCTGCGATGGGGTTCGTTTGCATCCTTGTTGATGTTTCTCTGCGTATTTATGACGTGTGCTCGAGGGAGAGACGAGGAGGAGGAGGAGGAGGAGGAGGAGGAGGGCTGGGATCAGAGGAAGGCCGCAGTCTGCAGGTTGAATCGGCACCGTGACATTAGTCCTGTGTGATAAGATTAAGATTAAGATGTACTTTATTAATCCCCGTGGGGAAATTGTTTCTCTGCATTTGACCCGTCCTAGTGTTCGGAGCAGTGGGCTGCCATTTTGAACAGCGCCCGGGGAGTAGTGTGGGGAACGGTGCCTTGCTCAGGGACACCTCGGTAGCACTGGGTCTTGCCGGGACTTGAACTGGTGACCTTCCAGTTGCCAAGCCAAGTCCCTATGGACTTCGCCACTACCGCCCAGAGTCTGGGTCATAGTGCACGTCAGCGTTGATCAGACTTACCATAGTGTAATTGATCAGCTTTCCAGTGAAGCAACACATCAGACCAAAGCGTGCAGACAGAGGAGAAGTGGGGAGAGGGAAGGATCTACAAGCCGAACAGATCACAAAGAGACGCTTGGACCCCACAGATATACACAAAGCCACTACAGAGGACATGGATTGACTAAACAGAAATGTAAGACAACCTCAACCTGACCACCAGGAGACAACAGACTGAACACCCTCTGGAGACCACATAGAAAGAAAGGTGTCTTTAAAAAGATGCACAAAGAAATGAATTAAAGTTGAAGCAAAAATAGCTAGAAAAGGAAAAAGTACTACAAACACAAAATGACTTTAAACACAAAATGACTTTAAACACAAAATGACTTTAAACAACCACAAAGGAAATGCAAACAGTTTGAGTTGAGAAGAGCAATTATTAGTGCTCGCCAAACCACTGCTGGGAAAGATGGTGTTTGTTACAAAATGCTGGAACACATGACAGATAACTCTCTAGTCATTGTGTTGAGGTTGGTTAACAGGGTGTGGGATTCTGGCCAACTTCCTTCAGAGTGGAAACAAGCGATAATAGTGCCCATCCTGAAGCCAGACCCTTCAGATCCATCTCGCTACAGGCCTATTGCCCTGACATCTCATTTATGCAAAATCATGGAGAGAATGGTTACAGACAGGTTAACGTATATCTTAGAAAGTAGAGCTCTGTTGTCCCCATATCAAAGTGGGTTCCAGAGGGGTCGGAACACAATGGATTCTATATTGTGCTGAGAATCAGACATCAGGAAAGCACAGACCAACAAGGAAGTAGTGACTGCAGTCTTCTTTGATGTTGAAAAGGCTTATGACATGCTCTGGAAGGAAGGACTACTAATCAAGTTCAACTCATTGGGAATTGGTGGTAAAGCATATAATTGGGTTATGAATGTTTTACTGGACAGGAAAATACAAGTAAGAGTAGGTGCAGAATATTCAAGTGTTTATGCTGTGGGAAATGGTACTCCGCAAGGCAGTGTGTGCAGTCCGTTGCTGTTCAATATAATGATGCATGACATCTTTAATCAAGTTCATCCAAGTGTGGGGAAATCTTTGTCTGCAGATGATGGGGCTTTGTGGGCAAAAGGCCGCAATGTAGCACATGTTGGAAAGAAAATACAAGCTGCAATAGTTGAAGTGGAGAAATGGACAAATACATGGGGATTCAAACTGCCAGTAGCTAAGACGCAGGTCATTTGTTTTACCAAACGGCATAACATTGCTCCTATATCGTTAAAATTGAGCAGCCTCTTGAACCGGTTAATACAATAAGATGTCTTGGTGTTGGTTTGACGGAAAGCTAACATGGAGCAGTCATATAGGAAAAGATCAAAATAAATGTAAAAAGGTCAACAATGTACTTCGTGTCTGACGGAAAGCTAACACAGGGGGGCAGTATAAACAAATCAACCTTAATGATGTGTTTTACTTTGAAACTAATATTCATCTTCCAAGAAAGGCAACACAATGACTGATCAGCTATATCTGTGTTTTATTGATTCCTCTCTGTTTCTGGATCACAACAAGATGCACAAAGACGTAAATGAATGAACAACAATCACAAAGAGGCCGCGATGCCAAAAGGGTCCGGGGGAATATCTCACACAATGTATCTAAAGACACACAGAGATCCCAAAGATGATTCCAGCCCACAGATATACACAACATGACGAAAACAACCTCAAGACATGTAAACAACCACAACATGAGATGAACACGCACTTTAAAGATCTGTTGAACGAGCAAAGAATCATCAATGCCTTAATAAGATGCAACAGGTTGAGAAAGAGATGCACAACAACCAGAGAGAGGAACATGACCGGGTGCGGGGTGCGGGGTGCGGAGTGCGGAGTGGGGGGTGCGGGGTGCGGAGTGGGGGGTGCGGGGTGCCTCGCAGCGGCGAAACTGTGGCGCTTCCACTGCGTTTGCGTTCAGATGAGGCTCCCTCCGCAAAACGAGGCCCCACGCAGTCTGCGTGATCTGCGTGGGGGGAGGGTCCGGTATAATAACGTCACACTAAATGCATTTGGTCTTTAGCAACAGCTAAATATGGTGTTCGTTGTCATGCTGCCAGCTTGTTGACGGCCTGTGTGTTGATGGGACTTCTCATGCTCCCTAAATGTTTCCTCTGCCTTTCTCCAGTTCTTAAACCGCGCTTTCACAAAACTCCCATCCCTGATCTTGCGCTGACGAGCATCTTTTCCATAGCAGAGCAACAGAAGAAGCACACTGCATGATCCCTTTCTCTTATCGTGAAGCTCTTTAGAGACTGCTTACACTGAAATGCTAACTCAAACACACTCAAAATAAACCTTTTGTATTGATTTGATTAGTGAACTTTTTGGCGTTGCAGTTACAACTCTCCGCCAGCAGGTGGGGGTGCTGCAGCCCCCTCAGCAACCCCCCTTCCCACGGCCATGATCAAATGACTAAAGAAACATCAGAGAGAAGCTGAGTTACTGCAAGGAGAGGAGGAAGTACTGAAACATACACAAAGCAACCACTTGACAACGACTGAAAGTAGATTTGTTGACACAAACAAAGACACACCCCCCCTCGCTTGGACCTTAAAACAGGAACCTAATCTTTAAATTCACACAATTCAAGTTTTATATCTCTACAACTCCATCTTAGTGCCAAAGTCTGTCCCCTCCCAGAGACGTTGATCGCTTCTCAGGAAAGAAGAGTAATGATGAGAAGGAAGCAGACGTTGTGTCAGAGTGGAACATGTCCATGTTGCTGAGCAACAGACAGGAAGCAGGGGGCGGGTCTCTGACTCTGGACCTTCAGCGTCAGATCATGACCACAAACCGCTCTTATCTGACCTGTTATCCATTATGGTCTAACTACAGATGCTGGCTTTATTTTTATATGTGATATAAAATATGACTCAACGAAGGAGTGTCTGTAAATAAAACTGGCTGTTTCTGTCTTATTGTCTTTATTTCAGTATGTAGAGTCTCTACTTTAAAGAGTCCTCTCCTGCTGATGTTCAGGTGTATATCAGTATGTAGAGTCTCTACTTTAAAGAGTCCTCTCCTGCTGATGTTCAGGTGTATATCAGTATGTAGAGTCTCTACTTTAAAGAGTCCTCTCCTGCTGATGTTCAGGTGTATATCAGTATGTAGTGTCTCTACTTTAAAGAGTCCTCTCCTGCTGATGTTCAGGTGTATATCAGTATGTAGTGTCTCTACTTTAAAGAGTCCTCTCCTGCTGATGTTCAGGTGTATATCAGTATGTAGTGTCTCTACTTTAAAGAGTCCTCTCCTGCTGATGTTCAGGTGTATATCAGTATGTAGTGTCTCTACTTTAAAGAGTCCTCTCCTGCTGATGTTCAGGTGTATATCAGTATGTAGTGTCTCTACTTTAAAGAGTCCTCTCCTGCTGATGTTCAGGTGTATATCAGTATGTAGTGTCTCTACTTTAAAGAGTCCTCTCCTGCTGATGTTCAGGTGTATATCAGTATGTAGTGTCTCTACTTTAAAGAGTCCTCTCCTGCTGATGTTCAGGTGTATATCAGTATGTAGAGTCTCTACTTTAAAGAGTCCTCTCCTGCTGATGTTCAGGTGTATATCAGTATGTAGAGTCTCTACTTTAAAGAGTCCTCTCCTGCTGATGTTCAGGTGTATATCAGTATGTAGTGTCTCTACTTTAAAGAGTCCTCTCCTGCTGGTGTTCAGGTGTATACCAGTATGTAGTGTCTCTACTTTAAAGAGTCCTCTCCTGCTGATGTTCAGGTGTATGTCAGTATGTAGTGTCTCTACTTTAAAGAGTCCTCTCCTGCTGATGTTCAGGTGTATGTCAGTATATAGTGTCTCTACTTTAAAGAGTCCTCTCCTGCTGATGTTCAGGTGTATATCAGTATGTAGAGTCTCTACTTTAAAGAGTCCTCTCCTGCTGATGTTCAGGTGTATATCAGTATGTAGTGTCTCTACTTTAAAGAGTCCTCTCCTGCTGGTGTTCAGGTGTATACCAGTATGTAGTGTCTCTACTTTAAAGAGTCCTCTCCTGCTGATGTTCAGGTGTATATCAGTATGAAGTGTCTCTACTTTAAAGAGTCCTCTCCTGCTGATGTTCAGGTGTATATCAGTATGTAGTGTCTCTACTTTAAAGAGTCCTCTCCTGCTGATGTTCAGGTGTATATCAGTATGTAGTGTCTCTACGTTAAAGAGTGCTCTCCTGCTGATGTTCAGGTGTATATCAGTATGTAGTGTCTCTACTTTAAAGAGTCCTCTCCTGCTGATGTTCAGGAGTATATGAGTATGTAGTGTCTCTACTTTAACGAGTCCTCTCCTGCTGATGTTCAGGTGTATATCAGTATGTAGGGTCTCTACTTTAAAGAGTCCTCTCCTACTGATGTTCAGGAGTATATGAGTATGTAGTGTCTCTACTTTAAAGAGTCCTCTCCTGCTGATGTTCAGGTGTATATCAGTATGTAGTGTCTCTACTTTAAAGAGTCCTCTCCTGCTGATGTTCAGGTGTATATCAGTATGTAGGGTCTCTACTTTAAAGAGTCCTCTCCTACTGATGTTCAGGAGTATATGAGTATGTAGTGTCTCTACTTTAAAGAGTCCTCTCCTGCTGATGTTCAAGTGTATATCAGTATGTAGTGTCTCTACTTTAAAGAGTCCTCTCCTGCCGATGTTCAGGTGTATATCAGTACGTAGTGTCTCTACTTTAAAGAGTCCTCTCCTGCCGATGTTCAGGTGTATATCAGTATGTAGTGTCTCTACTTTAAAGAGTCCTCTCCTGCTGATGTTCAGGTGTATATCAGTGTGTAGTGTCTCTACTTTAAAGAGTCCTCTCCTGCTGATGTTCAGGTGTATATCAGTATGTAGTGTCTCTACTTTAAAGAGTCCTCTCCTGCTGATGTTCAAGTGTATATCAGTATGTAGTGTCTCTACTTTAAAGAGTCCTCTCCTGCTGATGTTCAGGTGTATGTCAATATGTAGTGTCTCTACTTTAAAGAGTCCTCTCCTGCTGATGTTCAGGCGTATATCAGTATGTAGTGTCTCTACTTTAAAGAGTCCTCTCCTGCTGATGTTCAGGTGTATATCAGTATGTAGTGTCTCTACTTTAAAGAGTCCTCTCCTGCTGATGTGCAGGTGTATATCAGTGTGTAGTGTCTCTACTTTAAAGAGTCCTCTCCTGCTGATGTTCAGGTGTATATCAGTATGTAGTGTCTCTACTTTAAAGAGTCATCTTCTGCTGATGTTCAGGTGTATATCAGTATGTAGTGTCTCTACTTTAAAAAGTCCTCTTCTTCTGATGTTCAGGTGTATATCAGTGTCTCTACTTTAAAGAGTCCTCTCCTGCTGATGTTCAGGTGTATATCAGTATGTAGTGTCTCTACTTTAAAGAGTCCTCTCCTGCTGATGTTCAAGTGTATATCAGTATGTAGTGTCTCTACTTTAAAGAGTCCTCTCCTGCTGATGTTCAGGTGTATATCAGTATGTAGTGTCTCTACTTTAAAGAGTCCTCTCCTGCTGATGTTCAGGTGTATATCAGTCTGTAGTGTCTCTACTTTAAAGAGTCCTCTCCTGCTGATGTTCAGGTGTATATCAGTATGTAGTGTCTCTACTTTAAAGAGTCCTCTCCTGCTGATGTTCAGGTGTATATCAGTATGTAGTGTCTCTACTTTAAAGAGTCCTCTCCTGCTGATGTTCAGGTGTATATCAGTATGTAGTGTCTCTACTTTAAAGAGTCCTCTCCTGCTGATGTCCAGGTGTATATAAGTATGTAGAGTCTCTACTTTAAAGAGTCCTCTCCTGCTGATGTTCAGGTGTATATCAGTGTGTAGTGTCTCTACTTTAAAGAGTCCTCTCCTGCTGATGTTCAGGTGTATATCAGTATGTAGTGTCTCTACTTTAAAGAGTCCTCTCCTGCTGATGTTCAGGTGTATATCAGTATGTAGTGTCTCTACTTTAAAGAGTCCTCTCCTGCTGTTGTTCAGGTGTATATCAGTATGTAGCGTCTCTACTTTAAAGAGTCCTCTCCTGCTGATGTTCAGGTGTATATCAGTATGTAGTGTCTCTACTTTAAAGAGTCCTCTCCTGCTGATGTTCAGGTGTATATCAGTATGTAGTGTCTCTACTTTAAAGAGTCTCCACAGGAGCACTTTGGGGTGAAGCGTCTCAGGGACACAACGACATGCTGACTGCAGTGGGGTTTGAACCTGTGAGCCCCTGATCCAAACGCACTAGGCCACTGTGCCACACACACTAGTCGACGATTTTTGCACATATATTTAATATGTTATCAAAATTAGACACCTGAACTGTGCTTTCGAGTTTATTTTTACTGGACATAGTAAAAGAAAAAAAAGGAATTTAAATCTCAAAATAATTTTGAAACAACAATCTTCCGTCCCAAAAACGTAATAAAAGTGCTATTAATTGTCCGGCAGTGTCTCAGTCACTCGGGGCTTGGACTGGGAGCCGTAGGGTTGCCGGTTCAAGTCCCCGAACAGACTTGAAGTATGGAGTGTGGACTGCTACTTGGAGAGGTCCCAGTTCACCTGCCGTGGGGCCCTTGAGCAAGGCACCGAACACCCCCTTCCCCCGTGGGCGTGATTGAAACACAGAGCAATGGGAATGTTTAGTTTATTTCTCAGCGGAAATTCCTCACTTCCTCTCATTGAGCAGGGTTGGTCGTTACATCATCCTCTGTGAACGAGGCGAAGCTTCCTCTCTTCACTTTTAATAGATGTGAACATGTGACTTTTCTTAAACACGTGTGATTCAGAGGTCAACGTCTGTCTGGATTAGTCTGTCTAAAGTCAAAGATGAATCTTGATTGGGCAACATCTGACCCCGAGTTACCCAAAACAATAAAATAAATACAAAATAAACATTAAAATAATACAAAATAAATACAGATAGCAGTAATAATAATATTCATGATAATAATAATAATAATGTGGTGCGTCACAGCTGAAGCCCCGCCCCTTTCTGAGTGACAGTCAGGGGTTGGTGTTTACACTCAGGAAGAGGTGCGTCACAGCTGAAGCCACGCCCCTTCCTGAGCACAGTCATACAGGGTGAGGAGACTCAGTGGCGGAACACAAATCTCCTCTCCAAACGGTAAGAAACACATTTAATACACTCTTTGACTCACTCTACTACCGTAAACTAACCCAATATTTAACCACGAACCGTGCTAACGTCACTAAATCTGTGTATCGTGTAGTGTTGTTGACGTGACGTGAGCTAACGGCTGCTACGTAGCTTCTAACCACCCAGGAAAAGGAGCAGATGTTGAAGCAGATTTGTAATGAATGACCGCAGCGGCCAATTCAAAATGACTCCTCCATTGACCTAAATATCAGAAAACCTTTATAAGATAAGATATACTTAATTCATCCCAAATTGAGACGTGTTTTTGTTGCAGCAGCATGTAAAACAAAGTATTGCACGTAGTTAGCAATACAACATAGCAGATTAAACCGAAGAGTGACCATGAATATACAAATATGTAGACACATAAAACACTATTGAAAGGATACATCACACCTAAGACCATAAGTGGGATGTTTTTACATTAAATGTGCAAGAATGACATATTAGATGAAATACTAATGCAAAATGTTAAAAGTCCAGTTAATATTCGTACATTGTTACAGTAATGAAAGAGCCAAAGATAGCTTAGTATTAATTAAGAAGCATAACAATAAAAAGCTAAAGTACAAAAAGAAGATGGAATAATAAAAAAGTTGGAATATTTAGAAAAATAAGAGGATGTTTAGAGTAAGATTTCGGAGAATTTCAAATTGTAAAATATATTCAATACAAAAAAAGACAATTTATTTTCACCTCGATTGACCGAAAAACTATACTGCGCATGCTCAGTGGGCCCACATCCGGGTACTTTTGCGCCGCTAAAGCAGCTTCGCAGGAATCCACTCTCTCTCTTTATCATCGATCCATGGCTTAATAATGTATGGATTATAAGCATATTGAAACTCTTATTTAAACACAATCGAACTGATGTACACTCTGGTGACTCCCCTGCTGTGCTCAGATGATTTAGAATATAAATTAAATTACATTTAATCCTGTAATTCGTCGGTAAAATGAAGCGGTAACGCCCACACGTCTGATCCGGTAAAAACAAGCGTGGTGTCGTGGGTTTACGGGATGTGACTTCTGTGTTCGAGTCTTTGTTGTTCTTTATTAAACATGTGCCGGATTTAGAATCATAAACTGTTGCTGTATAGGGTTGTGGAACTGCTCGGTATTAATGGATATACAAGTAGTGGCACGCAAATGAGTTACATCGGATATATTTTGAGTGGAGTTTGGTGTCTTCCGAGACTATGAAGGACACTAAGAATATTTATTTACCCACAAATAATATCCAGGCACCAATTCTGTGGTGTTGACTGTGGTATTCTAACCAATCTAACGGAATGTTTATCGATGTTGTATGTGTTAGTCAGTGGTAGTACATTGTACTGTACATAAGTAGGCTACACATTTGAGGTAGGCCTACTTGTATTTGAGTATTTTAATTGTATACTACTTTATAATTGTACTCTACTATTAAGTAGAAGTACTCAGATCTTGATTAAAAGTAGAAGTACTTGAGTAAAAGTAGAAGTGCTCAGATCTTGTTCTTGAGTAAAAGTACTCAGATCTTGTTCTTGAGTAAAAGTACTCAGATCTTGTTATTGAGTAAAAATACTCAGATCTTGTTCTTTAGTAAAAGTAGAAGTACTCAGGTCTTGTACTTGAGTAAAAGTAGAAGTACTCAGATCTTGAACTTGAGTAAAAGTAGAAGTACTCAGATCTTGAACTTGAGTGAAAGTAGAAGTACTCAGATCTTGTACTTGTGTAAAAGTAGAAGTATTCAGACCTTGTACTTGTGTACAAGTAGAAGTACTCAGATCTTGTACTTGTGTAAAAGTAGAAGTACTCAGTTCTTGAACTTGAGTAAAAGTAGAAGTACTCAGATCTTGTACTTGTAAAGGTGCAGCTAATTTGAAGTACTTTGTAGACTGCAGGGTAGCTGGTGAAGGTGCAGCTAGTCTGAAGTACTTTGTAGACTGCATGGTAGCTGGTGAAGGTGCAGCTAGTCTGAAGTACTTTGTAGACTGCAGGGTAGCTGGTGGAGGTGCAGCTAGTCTGAAGTACTTTGTAGACTGCAGGGTAGCTGGTGAAGGTGCAGCTAGTCTGAAGTACTTTGTAGACTGCAGGGTAGCTGGTGAAGGTGCAGCTAGTCTGAAGTACTTTGTAGACTGCAGGGTAGCTGGTGGAGGTGCAGCTAGTCTGAAGTACTTTGTAGACTGCAGGGTAGCTGGTGGAGGTGCAGCTAGTCTGAAGTACTTTGTAGACTGCAGGGTAGCTGGTGAAGGTGCAGCTAGTCTGAAGTACTTTGTAGACTGCAGGGTAGCTGGTGGAGGTGCAGCTAGTCTGAAGTACTTTGTAGACTGCAGGGTAGCTGGTGAAGGTGCAGCTAGTCTATAGTACTTTGTAGACTGCAGGGTAGCTGGTGAAGGTGCAGCTAGTCTGAAGTACTTTGTAGACTGCAGGGTAGCTGGTGGAGGTGCAGCTAGTCTGAAGTACTTTGTAGACTGCAGGGTAGCTGGTGAAGGTGCAGCTAGTCTGAAGTACTTTGTAGACTGCAGGGTAGCTGGTGAAGGTGCAGCTAGTCTGAAGTACTTTGTAGACTGCAGGGTAGCTGGTGAAGGTGCAGCTAGTCTGAAGTACTTTGTAGACTGCAGGGTAGCTGGTGAAGGTGCAGCTAGTCTGAAGTACTTTGTAGACTGCAGGGTAGCTGGTGAAGGTGCAGCTAGTCTGAAGTACTTTGTAGACTGCAGGGTAGCTGGTGAAGGTGCAGCTAGTCTGAAGTACTTTGTAGACTGCAGGGTAGCTGGTGGAGGTGCAGCTAGTCTGAAGTACTTTGTAGACTGCAGGGTAGCTGGTGAAGGTGCAGCTAGTCTGAAGTACTTTGTAGACTGCAGGGTAGCTGGTGGAGGTGCAGCTAGTCTGAAGTACTTTGTAGACTGCAGGGTAGCTGGTGGAGGTGCAGCTAGTCTGAAGTACTTTGTAGACTGCAGGGTAGCTGGTGGAGGTGCAGCTAGTCTGAAGTACTTTGTAGGACTGCAGGGTAGCTGGTGGAGGTGCAGCTAGTCTGAAGTACTTTGTAGACTGCAGGGTAGCTGGTGGAGGTGCAGCTAGTCTGAAGTACTTTGTAGACTGCAGGGTAGCTGGTGAAGGTGCAGCTAGTCTGAAGTACTTTGTAGACTGCAGGGTAGCTGGTGAAGGTGCAGCTAGTCTGAAGTACTTTGTAGACTGCAGGGTAGCTGGTGAAGGTGCAGCTAGTCTGAAGTACTTTGTAGACTGCAGGGTAGCTGGTGAAGGTGCAGCTAGTCTGAAGTACTTTGTAGACTGCAGGGTAGCTGGTGAAGGTGCAGCTAGTCTGAAGTACTTTGTAGACTGCAGGGTAGCTGGTGAAGGTGCAGCTAGTCTGAAGTACTTTGTAGACTGCAGGGTAGCTGGTGAAGGTGCAGCTAGTCTGAAGTACTTTGTAGACTGCAGGGTAGCTGGTGGAGGTGCAGCTAGTCTGAAGTACTTTGTAGACTGCAGGGTAGCTGGTGAAGGTGCAGCTAGTCTGAAGTACTTTGTAGACTGCAGGGTAGCTGGTGGAGGTGCAGCTAGTCTGAAGTACTTTGTAGACTGCAGGGTAGCTGGTGAAGGTGCAGCTAGTCTGAAGTACTTTGTAGACTGCAGGGTAGCTGGTGGAGGTGCAGCTAGTCTGAAGTACTTTGTAGACTGCAGGGTAGCTGGTGGATTCACTCCAGGTGGAACTAAAGTCTGATTCAACACTTGGTTAGATTTCACATCCTTCATCAAAGTAACTAGAGGGATTAATACATGGAGTGGAGTAAGTACTTAAGTAAATCTAATGCATTACTTTACACTTGAACCAACACATGTTTTAATGTTTCCCTTCCCCAGGCGGTCTTAAATCATGGCGGCCTCCTTCCTCCTGCTCCTGACCTCTGTTGGCCTTTTCCTTTCAGCTCAAGGTCAGTGGTTATAATCTCGCTGCAGGTATGACATTAGTCCTGATTCCACGTTGCACACCAGCTTCTGCCCGTTCCCTCCGCAGCTCAGGACTGCTCCAGACCTGTGGGAGGAGAGAACATGGGGCTGAAGGGCGACGCCGTACTTCTGGAGTCTTTCCCCGACGGCAAGAAGGTTGCGTTTGCTTGTGACGTTGGCTTCGTTGCTGCTGGAGGGTCTGCATCCGTCACCTGCACCGCGGGAAGCTGGAGCGCTTTGAGGATGACGTGTGACAGTGAGTATTAGTATTTTATTTACACGTAGCGGTACAATACCTTTACTCGTCCCACAGAGACAGCTTGGGAGTTATGAAGAAGCATGCTTCCAAATATTAAGAGATTAAACTGCAAATTACACAATTTACAAAATACATACCCAGTACCAGTTAGCGATATCCAGAGGTGTAAAGTAACTGAGTACATTTACTCAAGTATCATCTTGAGGTACTCGTACTTTACCTGAGTGTTTCCATGTCATGCTCCTGTGTACTTCTACACTACAGTTCAGAGGTACATGGTGTACTTCTACTGCACTACAGTTCAGAGGTACATGGTGTACTTCTACTGCACTACAGTTCAGAGGTACATGGTGTACTTCTACTGCACTACAGTTCAGAGGTACATGGTGTACTTCTACTGCACTACAGTTCAGAGGTACATGGTGTACTTCTACTATACTACAGTTCAGAGGTACATGGTGTACTTCTACACTACAGTTCAGAGGTACATGGTGTACTTCTACAGTTCAGAGGTACATAGTGTACTTCTACTGCACTACAGTTCAGAGGTACATGGTGTACTTCTACTCACTACAGTTCAGAGGTACATGGTGTACTTCTACTGCACTACAGTTCAGAGGTACATGGTGTACTTCTACTGCACTACAGTTCAGAGGTACATGGTGTACTTCTACTGCACTACAGTTCAGAGGTACATGGTGTACTTCTACTGCACTACAGTTCAGAGGTACATGGTGTACTTCTACACTACAGTTCAGAGGTACATGGTGTACTTCTACTACTCTACAGGTCAGAGGTACATGGTGTACTTCTACTGCACTACAGTTCAGAGGTACATGGTGTACTTCTACACTACAGTTCAGAGGTACATGGTGTACTTCTACTGCACTACAGTTCAGAGGTACATGGTGTACTTCTACTGCACTACAGTTCAGAGGTACATGGTGTACTTCTACACTACAGTTCAGAGGTACATGGTGTACTTCTACTCCACTACAGTTCAGAGGTACATGGTGTACTTCTACTACTCTACAGGTCAGAGGTACATGGTGTACTTCTACACTATAGTTCAGAGGTACATGGTGTACTTCTACTCCTCTACAGTTCAGAGGTACATGGTGTACTTCTACTCCTCTACAGTTCAGAGGTACATGGTGTACTTCTACCACTACAGTTCAGAGGTACATGGTGTACTTCTACTCACTACAGTTCAGAGGTACATGGTGTACTTCTACTCACTACAGTTCAGAGGTACATGGTGTACTTCTACTCACTACAGTTCAGAGGTACATGGTGTACTTCTACTGCACTACAGTTCAGAGGTACATGGTGTACTTCTACTCCTCTACAGTTCAGAGGTACATGGTGTACTTCTACTCCTACAGTTCAGAGGTACATGGTGTACTTCTACTCACTACAGTTCAGAGGTACATGGTGTACTTCTACTGCACTACAGTTCAGAGGTACATGGTGTACTTCTACTCACTACAGTTCAGAGGTACATGGTGTACTTCTACTGCACTACAGTTCAGAGGTACATGGTGTACTTCTACTCACTACAGTTCAGAGGTACATGGTGTACTTCTACTCACTACAGTTCAGAGGTACATGGTGTACTTCTACTCACTACAGTTCAGAGGTACATGGTGTACTTCTACTGCACTACAGTTCAGAGGTACATGGTGTACTTCTACTCCTCTACAGTTCAGAGGTACATGGCGTACTTCTACTCCTCTACAGTTCAGAGGTACATGGTGTACTTCTACTCCTCTACAGTTCAGAGGTACATGGTGTACTTCTACAGTTCAGAGGTACATGGTGTACTTCTACTCCTCTACAGTTCAGAGGTACATGGTGTACTTCTACTCCTCTACAGTTCAGATGTACATGGTGTACCTCTACAGTTCAGAGGTACATGGTGTACTTCTACACTACAGTTCAGAGGTACATTGTGTACTTCTACTCCACTACAGTTCAGAGGTACATGGTGTACTTCTACACTACAGTTCAGAGGTACATGGTGTACTTCTACTGCACTACAGTTCAGAGGTACATGGTGTACTTCTACTGCACTACAGTTCAGAGGTACATGGTGTACTTCTACTGCACTACAGTTCAGAGGTACATGGTGTACTTCTACACCACTACAGTTCAGAGGTACATTGTGTACTTCTACTGCACTACAGTTCAGAGGTACATAGTGTACTTCTACACTACAGTTCAGAGGTACATGGTGTACTTCTACTGCACTACAGTTCAGAGGTACATAGTGTACTTCTACTGCACTACAGTTCAGAGGTACATGGTGTACTTCTACACTCTACAGTTCAGAGGTACATGGTGTACTTCTACTGCACTACAGTTCAGAGGTACATAGTGTACTTCTACTGCACTACAGTTCAGAGGTACATAGTGTACTTCTACACCTCTACAGTTCAGAGGTACATGGTGTACTTCTACACCTCTACAGTTCAGAGGTACATGGTGTACTTCTACACTACAGTTCAGAGGTACATGGTGTACTTCTACTCCTCTACAGTTCAGAGGTACATGGTGTACTTCTACACTACAGTTCAGAGGTACATGGTGTACTTCTACTCCTCTACAGTTCAGAGGTACATGGTGTACTTCTACTCCTCTACAGTTCAGAGGTACATGGTGTACTTCTCCTGCACTACAGTTCAGAGGTACATGGTGTACTTCTACTCCTCTACAGTTCAGAGGTACATGGTGTACTTCTACTGCACTACAGTTCAGAGGTACATGGTGTACTTCTACTCCTCTACAGTTCAGAGGTACATGGTGTACTTCTACTGCACTACAGTTCAGAGGTACATGGTGTACTTCTACTCCTCTACAGTTCAGAGGTACATGGTGTACTTCTACTCCTCTACAGTTCAGAGGTACAAGGTGTACTTCTACTGCACTACAGTTCAGAGGTACATGGTGTAATTCTACTCCTCTACAGTTCAGAGGTACATGGTGTACTTCTACTCCACTACAGTTCAGAGGTACATGGTGTAATTCTACTCCTCTACAGTTCAGAGGTACATGGTGTACTTCTACTCCTCTACAGTTCAGAGGTACATGGTGTACTTCTACTCCTCTACAGTTCAGAGGTACATGGTGTACTTCTACTGCACTACAGTTCAGAGGTACATGGTGTAATTCTACTCCTCTACAGTTCAGAGGTACATGGTGTACTTCTACTGCACTACAGTTCAGAGGTACATGGTGTACTTCTACTCCTCTACAGTTCAGAGGTACATGGTGTACTTCTACTGCACTACAGTTCAGAGGTACATGGTGTACTTCTACTCCTCTACAGTTCAGAGGTACATGGTGTACTTCTACTGCACTACAGTTCAGAGGTACATGGTGTACTTCTACTCCTCTACAGTTCAGAGGTACATGGTGTACTTCTACTCATCTACAGTTCAGAGGTACATGGTGTACTTCTACTGCACTACAGTTCAGAGGTACATGGTGTACTTCTACTCCTCTACAGTTCAGAGGTACATGGTGTACTTCTACACCATGCAGTCGGGATGGGTTTCGTTTTTTTATCGGTACCGGTGTTTTTTTCGATACTCTTCTCTGCCCCCGGGAGTCTCACAACAACAAGAGCGCTGTTAGGAGAGATGACGCGTGGCATTCACAGTGGCCAATCAGAGGGGTACTCAAACCGGATATGTCACACAGGATGAGGGTTCCCAACCAACCAGAATGGTTTCATCAAAGGAAGTAGCGTAATTCATATACCGATAGCAGCACCGTTTGTCCAGCGGCTTAACGGTATACCGATACCGTCCAATCGGCTACCGGTACTGACTTAGTACCGGTTCTCGATACCCATCCCTACTCAGCAGCTTTAAGACATGAAGACACTTTTATTCACTTCACTTCACATGTTGTTTTTGGACATTTTTCTGAATTTCCTTCCTGTGTATTTTGATGTTCTTTCAGAGGTAGATTGTAAGGAGCCATATGTTAAGTTCGGTCATTGGGATTCGGGGTCGCGGGGCCCCTACACTTACAAGACTACCGTCACGTTCAAGTGCAACGAGGGGTACAGGATGACAAATTCTGCCACCATAACCTGTGAGATCAACGAACGGTGGGAGCCTGAACTCCCAAAATGTGAAGGTGAGTCTCAAAGAAAATCCTATTTAGATAAACCTGGGGAGTTTCAATTAGGGCGGTGCTATAGAGCGGTGCAGGGAGGACGTATTTACCCTGAAGGAAGCTGCTGGATCCCTCCACAAAAAGAAATAGGATTTTCCAGAGGATTTAGGAAAATAGCTGGAAATAAGGTCTGTGGAAAACGACCCTGATAAATGCACGTTTTGTTCAGCCGGATAATCTCCACATGTCTACCCTACTTTTATAATGTTCTAATCATAAATCTAATGTCCAGAAGCAAAATGCTAACGTTATGCTATAAAGGAACTACCTCAGCACCAAACCCCTCCATAACCCACCCCTTACCCACATCGACTCCTGTCTGACAGCTATTAAAACGTGGATGCAACATAACCTCCTCAAACTGAACCGCAACAAAACAGAACAACTCCTAATCGGCTCCAAATCCACCCTCAGCAAGGTCACTAACAAACCTCTCTCACCCGCCCCGCAGCCGAACGACTAATCCACGCCTTCATTTCCTCCCGCCTCGACTACTGCACCTCACTTCTTTACGGCATCAGCACTACATCCCTCAACAGACTCCAACGGGTTCAAAATGCAGCTGCCCGTCTCCTCACGCATACCAAACCATGGCATCACATCACCCCAGTCCTCACAGACCTCCACTGGCTTCCTGTCTCCCATCGCATCAACTACAAAGTTCTGGTCCTCAGCTACAAAGCACTCCCCCATCTGGCCCCCCTTATCTCACAAACCTTCTCACTCCTTATCAAACCCCGACGGTCCCTCAGATCCACCGCAGCCGGACTCCGATCCACTCCCACATCCACACTCTGCAGCTTTGGGGACAGAGCCTTCTCAGTGGCAGCTCCCAGGCTCTGGAACTCCCTCCCCCAAGATCTCCGTGACTCTGAGTCCCTCAGTCTTTCAGTCCCGCCTCAAAACACATCTTTTCAACTCTCTTCAATGCATCTCAACCACAGACCTTAGTTCAGATAGTTTCCTAACCCTATGGAGAGATCCCATTGGCTCTGAGACCAGGAGACAGGAAGTGGAGAAATGCTGACTCACTTCCTGGTTTTAGGACTCATTCCTGCACCGCTCCATTAAGTTGAAATTAATTATAAATGTGAATGTAAGTCTCAATGAAAATATTAAAGGTCCCATGTCATGGCCATTTCTACTGATCATCGTTCCAGGTCTGCTAGAATAGATTTACATTGTTCAATTTTCCAAAATCACATTGGTTTCTCAAACAGCATCTCTGCATAGTGTATTCACCAGGGGCCTCATTTATTAAGCCTGGCGTGGGAAGGTTGCTTACGTAGGACAAAGCAAATAAATACGCACACTTTCCGATTCATAAAAGACTGCGTGGAGGTCGGATCGTCACCAACATCAATAAATAAGTGGTCCGAAAATCCTTCTGCCAACGGTGACGCAGTTTCTCGTCCCTCCCGTTGTTGTGCTTGGTGCGTACGCATGGGTCAGAGTGTCCGTGGAGGACCGCACGTTTTCCCGTCAAGTTCGTTTTTTATAAATCGCAAACATTGCGTAGAAACTGGCGTACGCCATCTTTTGTGCGTATGCACCGTTTATAGATGAGCCCCCTGGTATTCACTCTCTGTCCTAAACGGCTTGATGGAGCTCCTGCCCCCCCTCCCTGTGAGCCCAGTGTGCTCTGATTGGTCGGAACGTTGCGAGGCTCGTTGCTGCGAGCTGCTGCGAGGAGCGGACAGGCTTCCGGGTCGGCGAGACAGAGAGACACAGCGAAACTCATCCTGAGCACACACACACTCACAGCCGAAGTAAAAACAATAAGTGTGGCTTGATATTGAGAAAGAAAAAGGTTTAACGCCGTGAGAACGGGTCTGCGGAGAGCGTTTCTCCGCCATCCCAACTCGTCTATTGCCAGCGTCCAGGGAGCTCTATGCAAGTCAATGGGACTCCCTGTTAGTTAGCCAAGGGGTCCTGGTGTGGGAGGTGCTCCGGATTGGTCCATTTGGGCCAATCCGGTCATTTGTTGTTGTTGATTGAAAACTGGAAACCTCTGCTGCCGCGCACCACCGCTGAAAATGAGAAGTCAAATCACGGATAAACTCCTCATTTGTGTGCTTATCCCCCTGGACCCGACTTCTGAACTTTTGACGATACGCTTCAGGAACCAGTTCGTATGATTTCAACACCGCTGATTTTACTCGAGCATGGTCCAAAGCATTTTCGCCACAAACAGCTGAAGAGGCCTCCTGTGCTCGCCTAGTGAGTACACACTGGAGTAACAGTTCCCGGGGAACGCCGAGTGCTGCGATGCCTCGATAATTGGCAGACACCCTCTAATCCGCCTTTTTGAAAAGGGGAACAACCCTTCGGTACTGTTTCCGACTTCCATGCAACGTTGATGAGACGTGTCAACCATGACAGTCCCTCAACACCCAGAGCCTTCAGCATTTCTTTGCGGATCTCATCCACCCCCGGGGCTTTGCCACTGTGGAGTTGTTTGACGACCTCAGTGAGGCCTTTGAGTTGAAGGCCTTCTGAACTTGGGCCTCCTCCAGTTCACCCGCACTACACATTTGGGCTTACCAGGTCTGTCCAGAGGCTTCCCCCGCCACTCGACCCAACTCACCACCAGATGGTGATCAGTTGACAACTCCGCCCCTCTCTTTACCCGAGTGTCCAAAACATACGGCCTCAGGCCCCATACAGGACTCTTTCCAGGGTCTCCAAGAAGGCCGTATACTCTGAACTGCTGTTGGGTGCATAAGCACACACAACAGTCAGAGTTTCCCCCCCATAACCCGCAGGCGTAGGGAGGCGACCCTCACGTCCACTGGGGTAAACTCCAACAACGAAGCACCCAACCGGGGACTTGTGAGTATCCCCACACCCGCCCGGGTGTGGGGATACTCTGGAGCGTAAGGTTCCAGAGCCGACGCTGTGCGTAGAGGTGAGCCCAACCAGATCCAACTGGTACCGCTCCACCTCCCGCACAAGCTCCGGCTCCTTCCCCCCCAGAGAGGTGACGTTCCACGTCCGGGTCTGGTCCGTCGAGACCCTCCGCTTTCACTGCCACCCTTCTGGCAGTGCACCCGACCCCATCGCTGTTTCCCGTAGGTGGTGGGCCCGCGGGACGGAGAAGCGGAGGTGTTGCCCACGTTGCCTTTTCGGGCTGGGCCCGGCCGGGCTCCGTGGCAAGCCCGGCCAACAGACGCTCGCCGACGAGTCCTCCTTCTGGGCCTGGCTCCAGAAGGGGACCCCGGGCTTCCTCCGGGCCGGGTATCCTCACTTCGTGTGTCTTCGTGGTATTTTAACCAATCTTAGTCTGGCCCCTTGCCTGAGACCAATTTGCCATGGGACCAGGAACACAAGGTTCCAGACAACACAGCCCCAGGTTCATCAGGGCACACAAACCTCTCCACCACGGTATGGTGCTGAGATATAATTGGGTATCATCAGCGTAGCAGTGGCAGTTGAGTCCATGATGGTGGAGGATCTGGTCGAGGGGGCCGATGGATCCTCAATAAACCCCAACATTTTCCAAATCGGCCAAGACCTGTTTGTACTATGGTCCCCTTCATTCACTAATGGACTCCGAGAGCTGCAGATAGACTTGATGACAAATCCTTGTTTGGTTCGGATCCTCTTCTATACATATATACATTATATTGCAATATAAATCAAAAATAATCCCCAACAGTTCATTTCCTCCATGTCGTGCAGCCTTAGTCTGAGTCCATCTTTAGTCCAGAAGCACACTCTGTGGTTTCCTGTTCAGATACATGGAGCTTTGGGGATTTTCTTTATTTCCTCTGTGGTTCCTCAAAATCAGGAAGATGCCCCACTTTTTAAGAGACTAGTTTTGCTCTTAATCCAAATGATTTAAAGAAAGTGTTGGTATTTAATTTATATTTCAAAGTTTCATTATTACAGTTTTAATTTGTATTTTATATGAAGCACAACGTACCATGCTGTTATAATAACATTCTTTATCAGCCTTTGAGACTGAAACCATTTTGGGAGGGCAAAAAAACATATTAATAATCATAATATTTCATAAACGTGAGACGATTAGTCGACTAATCGCCCGAATTGACGACAATCGGACGACGAGAGAAATGTTGAGTCGAGGGCAACCTGATTATTTGTGATATTTGCACTAATTATTATAATGTATAATTATAATGTATTACTAGAGCTGTCAGTCGATTAAAATAGTTAATCGCAAATTAATCGCACATTTTTTATCTGTTCTAAATGTTCCTCAGAGGAATATTTTTTAAAGTTTTTAATACTCTTATCAACATATGAGCGGACAAATATGCTTTATGCTAATGGTTATTATCAAAACAGACAGAAATGTCACTCCTCTGTTTTCATTTAAACAGCTCCTTATATCCGTTAGCGCAGCTAGCTAGCACCAGATGCTAACAACAACAATGCACGAAAGGTCTCTCTCTCGCTCGCTCGGGCCACACATACACACCCTCCCGGTCCTCCCGATGGCCAGTCGGTGCCTGCCGGTGAGCGTGGAAGTGCGGGGCTGTCAGCATCAGCTTGAAGACGGTATTTTAAACTCGATGCGCTCTGAAACTACGGGGCGGCCGAGGACAAAAAACACACATGCGCTAATCGCGTTAAAATAATTAGTGGCGTTAATTTTTTTTGCGTTAGCGCGTTATTAACGCGACAGCCGTATGTATTATATTTTGCAGCGGTACCAGCAGATAAAACCACCACCACTAAAAGTCCTGAATCCACCAAGAAGCCCACAGGTAGAGGCCATTTCAATATCTGTCTCGTTAGGGAGATCAATGATTATTATGGGATGTTTGATCTGTTTACTGCTCAATGGTTGGATTGGAGTTGAACAATTTTCTGCTAATATTGCACGCAACGAGGGCTGTCTTTTAAAGTGAATGTTGTGTTAGAATTAGAGCTGTAAAAGTTAACGCGTTATTAACGCCACTGATTATTTTAACGCATGTGTATTTAAAATGAATCTTGTTATAATTCTTTTTGCATGATTTTCTGCTTGTTGGTCATGCATGTGATTAAGTGAAGTTCTGTGCCTTCATTGTTAAGAATGTAATCAATTAAAATAAGATATATTAAATGAAATACATTAAATTATGTTAAATTAAATGAATAACATATTAAATGAAATTAAAAACATTATATTATATTAAAGAATCATATTAACCTGTTAAGCCCGAGAGGACCCTAATCCGGGTCTAAATTCTAAACCTCTCTAAAAGGTCAAAGGTCACTTGTTTTGCATCAATCTTGATACAGAGGACTTATATGTATATCACATGTTGTAGTTTGGGTTCCTAAAGCTTTTAGTCGACCATCCCATCATCCAAGGTGGTTTCACTGTAAGGAATGGGTTATTTTGGACGGACATTATAATTTACATTGTTTTACTGTGTTCAATCTGAATTTACTTTAAAATAAAAACATCTATATTGATTCTGACTCTTCCACATCCAACTCACAGGTTTATCATTACTTTGAGAAAACAGATTATTAATGTAACCCTTTTAGAAGATATGGTCCTTTGTTCTGGGGATGTCCTTTTGGAGCCTGAGACCTGAAACACAGGCTCGGGGCTCAACAGGTTAAAGGAAAGACATTGGAATGGAGATTGGTCGCCTTAAAAACGGGATTGAATCCATCCTAGACTTCTTACCCATACTTTTTAAATAAACAAGATGCCAGAAAAGCTCTTTCTTGTGTTCCTGCATTTTAGCCACGCCTCATTTCGCTCCATTTGCTCTTTCCAGCGCTGTTTTTGCAGGGGGCTGATTCTGTGAGCTGCAGCTGACCACGCCCCCCTGTAACTGACCACGCCCCCCTGCAGGAGAGGGGAGTGTGCTCTGAGATCAGCTGCTGGGCTGCAGCGGGGAGAAGAGGGGGAGAAAAATCTCCGTCCACCGTGTTTTATTCTTATAGAAGAAAGAAGAGAAGTAACGGGGCAGAAACCCTCCTTTTTACACAGCGGTCCAGACATAGACATCAAACGGCGACACATATTCAGTGTGCAGTTCCTTTGGCATTAGGGCAGGGATATCTAGATACTTTCCAAGGTTTGACAAATGAATTGTGCTACTTTTAAAGCAAGCAACGATGTTTTCAAATCTGTAATCAAAAAGCTCCTCAAAAACGCTATCGAAGCAGTTCCTGCCGTTGCTACGTTAGTTCAAACGGTAACAACGGACTATTTCTCTTAGCGGATGCATGTCAATTTAAATCAATACAACTATTTTTTAAATCAATAAAATCATTTTCTAAATCCATAAAAGCATTTCAATTAATATTGGGAGTCATGTCTTTACTTTGTTGAGAATGTGGCCGTGTGATAAGCGGGATAATGTGCACATTGCATAATGTGGAGAATAAACAGAAGGGCAATCATGGCAACCATGCAAGGGAAGTCTTCTTCGCTGCTTTTGTGGCAGACTACAGCGCCACTTACAGGCCTGGCATATGTACTACAGCGTTTCCAGCGCTTTCGAGCAGCAATGGCCGGCCGTGGCCCAATCTCTCATTCCCCTGATGGGTGGAGAGTTGACCAATAGCCGTAGCACCACTTTACTGACATCAGTAAAGTGTTCAAATCTGTATCAGTCTGTATCAGATTCATTGCATTCCCTTTTTTAGAGATTTGGGTATGGAGGAAAATAGAAAGGGTTGTGTTTTCTGACACTTGGTGAGTTCCCTGGAACACCGGGGACACATGTTCATGTATACAAGACGTACTAAAGTGCATTTTGCATGATAGGTCCCCTTTAGAGATGTCCCGATCCGATCACGTGATCGGGGATCGGAGCCGATCACGTGATTTTCAAAAAATCGGGGATCGGGATTTTTTTTTTTTTATAAAACATTTTTTATTTAATGTTACAAAACAAAAATGACCATGTTCAGGTCTTAACGTCATCCTGAGGACTTAGTTTTGGTTTAAAATTACACAACATCATGTATGTGTTGCTTTCTTTGGGCTTGTTTTCATAGACCTGGTTGCTTATTTCTCTGAAAGCTGGCAACAGAGTGGGCGCAGTGTCTAATAGTAGCAGTAAGCTAACGAGAGGCTACATCCAGCTGGTGACTCGGGAGTCGAGACAGAGAAAATGTCAGGAGTTTGGAAGTATGATAAAATTGAAAGCGAAGGCAGTGTAACAGCCAGATGCAACCAAGGCAGAGGTTCCGGGTGGTGGAAAGAACAGAGCTACGTTCAACACGACCGATTGGTCGTACGCTAATACGCTACCTGAGAAACAAACACCAACAACAATACGGCGAGTACACAGCGGCCACTCGGGTAACGGCACTGAAACAACCGACACTTTCAGAGACTTTTAAAAGGAAAGAGAAACTGCCCCTGAACAGTGAAAAGGCCAACACAATAACAGCCAAGATAGCTGAATTCATCGCGTTGGATGACCAGCCGTTATCTGTTACCTTTTTTTTCTCTTAATGCATTGCATAAAGATCGGATCGGGAAAAATCGGTATCGGCAGATTGTCAAAATCAAATGATCGGAATCGGATCGGGAGCAAAAAACGGTGATCGGGACATCCCTAGTCCCCTTTAATATAAACCTTGAGTTAACAAAATACTACTTATCAACTGTTTGTGTTTATTATATTTGATGCAGTAATACAGCAATATTCTAACCAAAGTATATACCAGAGGTGGGGGACTCGAGTCTAATGAGTTGACTTGCCTAATTTTGGACTTGAGACTTGCTTGACTAACATTGATAAAAGACTCGACTTGACTTTGACGACTTGAGACTTAGGCTTGAGACAGATGACTCGAAAGGACTTTACTTTTTAAAATAAAATATTTGCATTTGTTTTTGTATTGTACGAAGCCCCTAGAGGGCAATGAAAGAAAAACGAGTACACACACACACACACACACACACACACACACACACACACACACTTTAACTGATTTAAACTGGGGTTATTCATCAGGATTTCGTAGGACTTGACTTGCTTGACTCTCACCAGAGTAACTTGAGACTTGCACAGGTATGACTTACTCCCACCTCTGGTATACAGGAGACAGAGGGAGACGACATCCTGTCACTGCGAGTCTCAGTATGCTCCGTTCCTCTTGTGTTTTTTTTTTTACCAAAGTAGAAATTCTCGGCATGACGTTAAGACCCTTTTATCTGCCTAGAGAATTCGGGTGTATTTTACGGTTTGTTGTTTACGTGCCTCCCAGCGGCAGAGGACACTGTGTTCACGAACTGCAACTCAGCTACCCCGATGCACCGGCAATAGTGCTCGGGACATGAAGCAATGTCGCCTGGAGACTGTGTTACCTGGGTTACAGCAGTGTGTTAGGGATCACAGCAGGAAAGACAATATCCTGCACAAATGCTTTGTTAATGATAAAGGAGCATATGTGTCTAAATACAGAACACCAATACTGAACTCTGATCATAATGTTGTGAATATGATACCAGTGTATAAGAGCAAACTCAAGGGAACCAGAAAAGAAAGTAATAAGGACATGGACAAATGAAAGTAGGGAGCAGTTGAAAGCCTGTTTTGATTGGACAGATTGGGAAATGTTTCAGGAAGGTTCACCAGATGAAATAACTACTGTTACCAAAGACTATATTAACTTCTGTGTTCCCACTAAAGAAATACAGATATATCCAAGTAATAAATCATATGTGACTAAGGACATTACAATAAGTTATAAAAACCAGGAAAATAGCTTTCAAAAACAAAGACTATGGAGCACTTGAACAGACAGAGAACTGAAAGTCAAATTGAGGGAATCAAAACACACCGAGAGCTTTTGGGAAATGCTTTTAAAGCCAAAGACCCCAAAAAAGTGTGGGACACCATGAGAACCGTGACAGGAATGACCTCTTCGGCTAAACCTATTGTGACGGACAAGACATACTTGATCCATACCATTTGCCTATAAGCAAGGGGGTGGTACTGCTGCTGCTCTGGTTCACATCATCACTAAACATTTAGATAAACGTCACACCTATGCAAGAGCCCTCTTCCTAGACTTCTCAGCAGCAACACAATACAAGCAGACATCTTGGTGTCAAAAATGGCCAAAATGGAAGTAAATCCATACCTGATTTACTGGTATGCCGCTTTCCTCACCTCGAGAGCAACTTGACCAAACCCGGTCATCTGCCATCACAACCAATGTAGGGGCCCCAGGGCTGCGGGAGTTCAGCTGTGCTCTCAGCTTCTTTTAGCTTCTTTTGATGACTTCACTGAACTGCTGTCTATAGTGTGTTTTGACTTTGACCGTCTAGTCATTGTTGGTGATTTTAACAACCATGTTGACAACCCCCAGGACAGAGGGGCTAAAGAACTGTTTTGTGTTCTTGATAGCTATGGTGGGGACCTTCTCATGACATCCAACTATAGGCCCATCAGTATCTTACCCATAGTATCCAAGGTATTTGAGAAATTGATTGCCAAACAAATCATCAATCATCTCAACAACAGCTCCTTTACACTGCATCCAAAGCAATTTGGATTCAGGGCTAATCACTCAACAGAAACAGCAACATGCTTCTTCGTGGAGAAAGATAAGGCATCAATGGACAGGGGTGGGGTTGTGGGGGCTGTGTTCCTTGACTTACGGAAAGCTTTTGACACTGTTATTCACAACATCTTATTGCAAAAAATATTCAACTTAAATGTTTCTATAGAATTCACCAACCTCTTTAATTTGTATCTTTCATCCCACTCCCAATGTGTTCAAATTGAGAATTATAAGTCTAGTGTTTGTCAACTGGAGTACCGCAGGGCTCTGTATGGGGCCCAATCCTGTTTAGTATGTACATAAATGATCTGCCTTCTGTGTGTGGAGAATGTGATATATTAATGTATGCTGATGACACAGTTGTTTCAAGTACAAGTACTGAGGAGTACATATTGACACAAACCTCAATTTCAAAACCCATATCAAAAAGGTCTGCAATAAAGTAAAGTTCAATCTGTCAAATTACAGATACATTAGAAACTTCCTATCATCTGCAGCAGCTAAGCTATACCTTCATTCAATGGTCCTCTCCCACATCTACTACTGTCTGATCAGCTGGTCTAATGCTCACTCTCCAGCTCTAAGGCCACTGGAATCACTGTATAAACAAGCACTCAGAACACAAGACAAAAAGCCATTCCGGTATCATCATTGTCACATAGTTAAAAAGTCTGTTCAGTTGGGAAAATCTCATAGTTTACAAAAACATCTGCTTCGTTTATAAGATCACTCGTGGGTTGGCTCCTCCTCCTCTGGCTGCATCAGCCTAAAGTCCACCTCAACCAGGGCTACTCGAGGTGCGGCTAGGGGAGACTGCACCATCCCATTTAGGAAGAGCGCATTCAGCCAGGCTGTCTTTCATTCCACGCATCCCTTCAATGGAATTCAATACCACAACCAATGAGAGAGTCCTCATCCTACTACACATTCAAGCACAGTGTTAAAAAGTGGCTCATTAATAACAGTGTCAGCACTGATGTGTGGGTGTAGGTGTGTGTATGAGTGCGTATTGTACATCTTTTATTTATTATCATGACTTGCTCTTATCTTTATTCAGTGATGTCATCTATTGTAAATATGTACAATGGTATAACAATGTCGTGGTATTTTTATTATTGCTTTTAGGATGTCCATCACCATCTGGCAAAGGGACTATCGGTGAAAACTAGCCTTTTGGCTAATTGAGTACTTTTACATGTTTTTAATATGTTGATTAATGTACACTGTCCCTTGTTTTAAATAAATCAAGGGATGTGGGGCCCACCCACATGCACGTCTGGCCCACCCACAGCCAATCAGCGCTTCATAGCGCAGAGCCGGGAAGCCCAGAAGGAAGTGCCACAAACTGCAGTTCATCTAGTGGCCGACAGGGGATGGATGCAAAAAGGAGCAATTCCCATAGACCCCATGTTAAAATGCCCAACTTTACAGCAGAAATAAACATGTTTCTAGCCTGGATCCAATAAAACGTATTCTGGATATAGTTAGATTCCACCTTCATGACAATGGAATAGGGAGTGCATCTTTTTACCGTGAGTTTTTATAGTAAGTAAAGTAACTTTTGCCGTGAGTGAATGAACGAGGGGGCGGGCCAGTTTACACACACGCAGCTGCTACATGCAGCAACACACACGGAGGAGATGGCGGAGAGAACGCGCTCCGAGCTGTGGTTAAACAAATAGCCGTGTCGATGTGGACAATACTCGTTACCAAAAGTGGAATAAGAGTTTAGAATGTAAGGGCGGTAACACGAGCAATTTGTCTAAACATTTAGCAAAAGTGCTCCACATCCAGAAAGAGGAATGCACCGGGTTCAACTGTCTTTCTAGTAGCTCTGTAGCCCCGCCCACGAGTAACTTTCCACATCAGGTGTTATGTATGCTAGCAGCAACACACCGAGTTAACTACATTATACAAACATAATGATTAGAGGTAACAGAGTTATTTAGTTTGTTAACGTTTCAGCTATTCTGTTCACAGTTCTGTCTTCAGATTATTTAATACAATTTGTTAAAACACTGTTGTTTCTTTTGATGTGAAATATTATTTATTTAATTGAAATAAAAAGCAATGTTAGTTTTGTTCACAATTTGTTTAGTTAGTTTACCTTATTTTTGTCTCCAAAAGAACCGATAAAAGTAATGTTAAAGGACCGGATCGATAAGACATAGACATAGACATACTTTATTGTTATTAATTTTGTCGCACATTTTAAAGTTTTTTTGTGAGTTTCTTTCTTCCAAGATTATAGCTGCTGTGTTAAATAAGATAACTTCTGATTCGTGATTAACTGTAAGCTAAGAGGTGTAAATACACTTAATGAAACCTCTGCATGTGTTTAATCCACTCACCTCTTCTTTTCTCCTTCTTCTCCTCTCGGTATTTCGCCATCTTGTGCTCAGGCTCTGTGCACAAGATGGCGTCTATCAACTTCCGGCGGCTGGGTGTGAGGTCTGACCTTAGTCCAAGAAACATTTCCTTATTATTAAGGCACTAACAAAGACACAAAACAAAGAGAAAGCTAGCAGCGTTTCCCAGGTCTCAGAGAGACTGCTGCAGCCTGAAGACAACTGCAGGGCACAGTGACCCTTCTCAGAGAGGAGCAGCAGCTGCAGCCTGAAGACAAGCTGCAGAGCACAGTGACCCTTCTCAGATGCGGCTTTCACACCAGCGCTTTTCAGTTTCTAGCTCCGAGCGGGAGCTTTTCTGGTTCAGCTCCAGTTTCCCTTTTCAGCTCCCGCTCTGTGCACACCGCCCACTGGCGCCCCAGAGCTGCCCTTGCTGCGTCATGACGTCACCGTTTACATCGCTGATTTGCCCCCCAACGGCAGCTCACAACAACAACAACAACAACTGCGTCGGGTCGATGATCGTGTTGCTTTTAATCACACGAAGCCAGAATAAATTGAATAACGACTTCTCCAACCTTATACTTTGCTCCAGAGTGCCGTGGTTCATTGTTTATTAATGTGTTTCTGCAGCATTTACCGACCGCTGCAGTGCTGCTCTTCCACAGGAGTTTATTCTCCCGTTAGCTCCCGGTTAGCTCACACTGCAGCGGCCGCTCTAAAGTATTCACTGTCCGACTCACACAAGCAGCTGATGCATATCCCCAGTTCCCTTAGCCTAAGTGAATGTGTGTCAGTCTGAATTGACACTGTTTGGTATCACAACGCTGTTATGAAAGTTTCTCTGGTATCAAACGGGTGATGTTGGCATAGCAACCGAAGCTAAACTGACTACTTGCATCCGATAGCTGCAATAATACAAAACAACACGTCTGCCTCTCTCCACAATGATCGATAACAGTGAACGGATGGTCAAAGTAAGGCACAAATAAACAGAATCACACGAAGCCTGGTTAGTGTTGCCTGACTTTATAAAGTGTGTTTATAGGCACTACTGCTTGTAGGCAGGCTGACAGTCGACCCATGGGAGGTGGGTTTAGTTTCCTGCACGCCTCGACGTAAGAGAGACGTAAGCGACGTCACCTCTTAGCTCCAAAGCTCTTGCCTCTGGACCGACAATTTTTTGGAGCTGGAAATGAAGCGGATTCCGGAGCTAAGAGCCGGCGCAACTCCGGTGTGAACTGGAAAACCCAGCGCTTTTCAGGCTCTAGCTCCGAGCCGGAGCTGAAAAGGCGCTGGTGTGAAAGGGGCAAGAGAGGAGCAAGAGCTGCAGCCTGAAGACAAACTGCAGGGCACAGTGACCCTTCTCAGAGAGAGTCTCTCTCTACAGGAGGTAGAGATAGTGAAAATGAGAGAAAAACTTTCTCACTCACCATCCAGTGAATCATTTCAGCAGATTAAGGATGAACTCTGCCAGTTAAAGAAATCATTAAAAACACCAATACAACAACTAAGAGGAGAAGTGACTGTCCTACAGGAGGACAGGCACATTCTAAAGAAAGAAATAACAGCAGTAAAAGAGGAGTTACACCTCAAACATCAAACCACCCTGAGCCTGAAAGAGCAGCTCCAGAGCCTCACAGCCACAGCACTGCAGCGACCCCAACCTGCCACGAGTAACACACAACTCACTGAGCCAAGGCCTCCAACCAGCAGCCTCCTGCTCCAGCAACCATCATCCAGTAAAACCTCACCAAACCCCACATTGAAACCATTCACCAATGGCCCAGCGCCCCAGCATGAGCCACAACCATCTACCAGCTCCCAGCCAGACAATATTCCTCCTTCCACAATCAAAATAACAACCGACACAGAAGCGACTGATGCTGAAGTAATAATTCTTATTGACTCAAATGGAAAATTCTTAGATGAAGAACAACTCTTTCCCTTTCCTAACAACCTTCGTATAGAGCAAGAGAGAGTAGCTGAATCTGTGACGAGAGTGGCGCTAAAGGCTACGCAGAGTTTCCCAAACTCTAAAATAACTGTCTCCACAATCCTGCCCAGAAGAGATTTCCACCCTCTCACTATCCATAGGATCAATTTGGAGATCTCCAGAGGATGTGCTGTAATGCCCAATGTCCACCTGGCACATCACCCCACCCTCAGCATTCACAGCCTCCATGACCACGTTCACCTCCGTAAGGACATTGTAAAAGTCTTTGCTAAGACACTTAAAGATGTGGCCTTAGGATGAAGCCAGGGCGGAGCCTCTGTTAGCTGCGGACGAGCTAGCCAGCATATAACTGGACCACCCCTATCACCACCTGCAAGAGAATATCGCAGATATCCCCTTGGATCAGGCCCCTACCCCCCTCCACCATTATTACCTCACCTTCAGAGCCACCCACCCAGAACCAAGACAGGCCAGCACCACTCCAATAAACTCAAGGCCCACACCAGGATATCAGCCCTGCCCCCCGTTTCAGCAACCAGCTCAGAAAAGCTACGCCACTGCACTGAAGACCCCACCAAACATCGACCTGGGAGAGATCACACACCTCCTTAGCCTTATATGCACCAAACTGATGAGTCAGGTCGTATAAGACTTAACTTAACACGCACACACACACACACACACCCGTTTATCTCATTTTTAAAATGTATTTGTATTCTTCACTATGACCACCTCAATGACACCATTCTCCATCTCTATGTGGAACATCCAAGGTATACATTCTTCTCTGTTTGGACAGAGATATAGAACAGATTAATTTAAAGAGAACACACAAAATGTAGACATTATTATCCTCCAAGAGACCTGCTGTAGATCTTATTCCAACATCCACTGTCCCCCAAATTACAAACAAATTCTTCTGCCCTCGATCAAAAACCCAGCAATTAAAAAAGGGAGAGACTCAGGAGGCATTATAATTTGGCACAAATTCGAACTCTCAAAATATATAACAATAATAAAATCCGAGCCCTCCCGCATCTGGATTAAACTATCCAAAAGCATCACATGTACAGGAAATGATTTGTTTTATGTACAATATATCCTCAGAGTGACTCTCCTTACTACAGCGAGGAAACATTCCCACACCTCCTCACCCAAATCTGCAGATTTCAGGCCCAAGGAAAAGTGTTGATCTGTGGAGACCTCAACGCACGCACTGGAACCCATCCAGACTCAAACTCAGAGAGTGGTAACAAACATATATTTGAACAAAACTTTCCCGCAACACCACAAATCTCCCTCGCCATAATTCTGACCCTCAGATAAACAAGAATGGGAAAGACCTGCTCCACCTCTGTCAAGGCCTCGGTCTGTACATTGTTAACGGTAGGTTTAGAGGCGACTCTTTGGGAAGACCCACCTTGTGCTCGTCTCTTGGCACGAGTACCGTAGATTACATGATAGCTGATCTGGACCCGCTCTCTCTCAGTTCATTTATAGTCAAACCTCTAACACCTCTATCGGATCACAGCCAAATGACTGTGTTCATGAAAAGAACAGAAACTAATAGTCCACAATCTGAACCCAATAACCTGTTTAACATTAAAAGAAAATACAAATGGGCTCCAGACAGTGCACAAGAGTTCCAGAAAGCTATTGAAACGAACACATTCAAAGACTCTCAGACAGCTCTCTGGACACCACATATGACCACGATAAAGAAGGCATAGACCTGGCAGTCAGAACAATGAACCACATCTTCATGAGAACAGCTCACACATCCCAACTGAAGAAATGCAGCAACAAGCCCCCAAAACAAAAAGAAATCAACTGGTTTGATGAAGAATGCCAACAAAAAAGGAAAGAACTTAGGAAAATATCGAACCAAAAACATAGAGATCCTAGCAACGCATATGTACGCCTCCTTTACTGCCACATGCTCAAACAATACAAACGTACAATCAAACCAAGAAGGCTCAGTACACACAAAAACAACCAACAATCATCGAGGATTCTTTAAACACAAACAGATTCTGGGAAAATTGTAAAAATCGAAATAAAAGTAAACACGATGACCCAGTGATACAGAATGGAGACATCTGGACCGATCACTTCAAAAATCTGTAGCATTCCTCTCAACTCTGACTCAGAACAAACACAAAGAACTGAACAGCTCAACAGATTAGAACTGGTCATCAAGGACTCCCAGAACCCTTTAGGACTTTCTAACGACTGAACAGGAAACTGGTCATCAAGGACTCCCAGAACCCTTTAGACTTTCTAACGACTGAACAGGAACTGGTCATCAAGGACTCCCAGAACCCTTTGGACTTTCTAACGACTGAACAGGAACTGGTCATCAAGGACTCCCAGAACCCTTTGGACTTTCTAACGACTGAACAGGAACTGGTCATCAAGGACTCCCAGAACCCTTTGGACTTTCTAACGACTGAACAGGAACTGGTCATCGAGGACTCCCAGAACCCTTTGGACTTTCTAACGACTGAACAGGAACTGGTCATCAAGGACTCCCAGAACCCTTTGGACTTTCTAACGACTGAACAGGAACTGGTCATCAAGGACTCCCAGAACCCTTTGGACTTTCTAACGACTGAACAGGAACTGGTCATCAAGGACTCCCAGAACCCTTTGGACTTTCTAACGACTGAACAGGAACTTGGTCATCAAGGACTCCCAGAACCCTTTGGACTTCTAACGACTGAACAGGAACTGGTCATCAAGGACTTCCCAGAACCCTTGGACTTTCTAAGACTGAACAGGAACTGGTCATCAAGGACTTCCCAGAACCCTTTGGACTTTCTAACGACTGAACCAGGAACTGGTCATCAAGGACTCCCAGAACCCTTTGGACTTTCTAACGACTGAACAGGAACTGGACAAAAAGTTGATTAACCGAAAACCAAAAAAAGCAAGTGGGCTTGACGGCATATTGAACGAGATGCTAAAACACTCGAGTAAAAAGATCAGACTGGCTATACTCAAACTATTCAACTTGATCCTGATTGTAGGGTACTTCCCTGACAGCTGGAATCGTGGTCTCATAACACCCATTTTTAAAAACGGCGATACATCTGACCCTAATAACTACTGAGGCATTTGTGTGAACAGTAACCTGGGGAAGGTCTTCTGTAGTATTATAAACTCCCGGCTTATAGACTTCCTTACGAAACACAATGTCCTGAGCAAAAGCCAGATTGGGTTCTTACCAAATCACCGCACATCAGACCACATTCACACCCTACACACCTAACTGACAAATATGTTAATCAAATAAAAGCAAATATTTGCCTGTTTCATCGATTTCCAAAAAGCATTTGACTCGATTTGGCACGTTGGTCTATTCAACAAACTCCTTCAAAGCGGTATAGGGGGAAACATTTGACCTAATCAAATCTATGTACACAAACAACATGTGCAGCATCAAGATCGGACACAAGAGAACCACCTTCATTTCTCAAGAACGGGGAGTAAGACAAGGATGCTGTTTATCACCGGCCCTGTTCAACATCTACATTAACGAACTGGCCACCATCTTAGAGCAGTCCACAGCACCTGGGCTCACTCTCCACAAGACAGGGATCAGGTTCCTGCTGTGTGCAGATGGTCTCATCCTGTTAAGCCCCACAGAAGAAGGACTTCAACAGAGTTTAAATATACTGGAAGGTGACTGTCAGACCTGGGCCATGGCAATCAACATCACAAAGACACAACAATGATATTTCAACAAAGACCCAGATGTCAGGCAAACAACACTGACTTTACAATTGGGACACAGACAATAGAAAATTGTTCAGAATATAATTATTTAGGCCTGAAAATAAGTTCCACTGGAAGCTTTAATCAAGCTGTGAAGGAACTGAGAGAGAAAGCACGCAGGGCGTTTTATGCAATAAAAAGACTAATCCACATTTTAATTTGGCTTAAATGACTTCAATCAGTAATACAACCCGTCCTACTCGATGGAAGCGAAGTGTGGGGCCCACACACAAACCAAACATTTGACAAATGGGAAAACCATCCAATAGAAAATGCTCACGATGAGTTTTGCAAACGCATCCTCCAGGTTCACAGGAGAACAACTAACAACGCCTGCAGAGCGGAATTAGGCACATTTCCATTATTAATACAAATCCAGAAACGATCAATTACATATTGGCTACATCTAAAAGAAAGTGAGCCCCACTCCTACCACCACAAAGCCCTGCAGCACCAAGAGATGAACAAGAGTCCCCTCTCTCAGCTGGTCCTGACACTCTGTTCACAAACCGGTTCACACTGTGATCAGGGCCAGGCTGAGCCCACATCTATTAGAGTCAACCAGACTATAACAACACACACACAGAACTACCTCACTCATTGGAACACTAGATCCAGAACACAAAGTGAAATGCAATGCTATCTGGCCCTAAAGGTCGATGATCGTGTTGCTTTTAATCACACGAAGCCAGAATAAATTGAATAACGACTTCTCCAACCTTATACTTTGCTCCAGAGTGCCGTGGTTCATTGTTTATTAATGTGTTTCTGCAGCATTTACCGACCGCTGCAGTGCTGCTCTTCCACAGGAGTTTATTCTCCCGTTAGCTCCCGGTTAGCTCACACTGCAGCGGCCGCTCTAAAGTATTCACTGTCCGACTCACACAAGCAGCTGATGCATATCCCCAGTTCCCTTAGCCTAAGTGAATGTGTGTCAGTCTGAATTGACACTGTTTGGTATCACAACGCTGTTATGAAAGTTTCTCTGGTATCAAACGGGTGATGTTGGCATAGCAACCGAAGCTAAACTGACTACTTGCATCCGATAGCTGCAATAATACAAAACAACACGCCTCTCTCCACAATGATCGATAACAGTGAACGGATGGTCAAAGTAAGGCACAAATAAACAGAACCACACGAAGCCTGGTTAGTGTTGCCTGACTTTATAAAGTGTGTTTATAGGCACTACTGCTTGTAGGCAGGCTGACAGTCGACCCATGGGAGGTGGGTTTAGTTTCCTGCACGCCTCGACGTAAGAGAGACGTAAGCGACGTCACCTCTTAGCTCCAAAGCTCTTGCCTCTGGACCGACAATTTTTGGAGCTGGAAATGAAGCGGATTCCGGAGCTAAGAGCCGGCGCAACTCCGGTGTGAACTGGAAAACCCAGCGCTTTTCAGGCTCTAGCTCCGAGCCGGAGCTGAAAAGGCGCTGGTGTGAAAGGGGCAAGAGAGGAGCAAGAGCTGCAGCCTGAAGACAAACTGCAGGGCACAGTGACCCTTCTCAGAGAGAGTCTCTCTCTACAGGAGGTAGAGATAGTGAAAATGAGAGAAAAACTTCTCACTCACCATCCAGTGAATCATTTCAGCAGATTAAGGATGAACTCTGCCAGTTAAAGAAATCATTAAAAACACCAATACAACAACTAAGAGGAGAAGTGACTGTCCTACAGGAGGACAGGCCACATTCTAAAGAAAGAAATAACAGCAGTAAAAGAGAGTTACCCCTCAAACATCAACCACCCTGAGCCTGAAGAGCAGCTCCAGAGCCTCACAGCCACAAGCCCTGCAGCGACCCCAACCTGCCACGAGTAACACACAACTCACTGAGCCAAGGCCTCCAACCAGCAGCCTCCTGCTCCAGCAACCATCATCCAGTAAAACCTCACCAAACCCCACATTGAAACCATTCACCAATGGCCCAGCGCCCCAGCATGAGCCAACAACCATCTACCAGCTCCCCGCCAGACCAATATTCCTCCTTCCACAATCAAAATAACAACCGACACGAAGCGACTGATGCTGAAGTAATAATTCTTATTGATCAAATGGAAACTTCTTAGATGAAGAACACTCTTTCCCTTTCCTAACAACCTTCGTATAGAGCAAGAGAGAGTAGCTGAATCCTGTGACGAGAGTGGCGCTAAAGGCTACGCAGAGTTTCCCAAACTCTAAAAAACTGTCTCCACAATCCTGCCCAGAAGAGATTTCCACCCTCTCACTATCCATAGGATCAATTTGGAGATCTCCAGAGGATGTGCTGTAATGCCCAATGTCCACCTGGCACATCACACCCACCTCAGCATTCACAGCCTCCATGCCACGTTCACCTCCGTAAGGACATTGTAAAAGTCTTTGCTAAGACACTTAAAGATGTGGCCTTAGGATGAGCCAGGGCGGAGCCTCTGTTAGCTGCGGACGAGCTAGCCAGCATATAACTGGACCACCCCTATCACCACCTGCAAGAGAATATCGCAGATATCCCCTTGGATCAGGCCCCTACCCCCCTCCACCATTATTACCTCACCTTCAGAGCCACCCCCCGACCAGAGCATACAAGCAAGACAGGCCAGCACACTCCAATAAACTCAAGGCCCACACCAGGATATCAGCCCTGCCCCCCGTTTCAGCAACCAGCTCAGAAAAGCTACTCCACTGCACTGAAGACCCCACCAAACATCGACCTGGGAGAGATCACACACCTCCTTAGCCTTATATGCACCAAACTGATGAGTCAGGTCGTAGAAGACTTAACTTAACACGCACACACACACACACACCCGTTTATCTCATTTTTAAAATGTATTTGTATTCTTCACTATGACCACCTCGATGACGCCATTCTCCATCTCTATGTGGAACACCAAGGTATACATTCTTCTCTGTTTGGACAGAGATATAGAACACATGCATTTAAAGAGAACACACAACATGTAGACATTATGGTCCTCCACGAGACCTGCTGTGGATCTGATCCCAACATCCACTGTCCCCCAAATTACAGACAAACTCTTCTGCCCTCGATCAAAAACCCAGCAATTAAGAAAGGGAGAGACTCGGGAGGCATTATAATTTGGCACAAATTCGAACTCTCAAAATACATATTAATAAAATCCGAGCCCTCCCGCATCTGGATTAAACTATAAAAAGCATCACATGTACAGAAAATGATTTGTTTTTATGTACAATATATGTTCCTCCGAGTGACTCTCCTTACTCAGCGAGGAAACATTCCCACACCTCCTCACCCAAGGAACAGTGTTGATCCGTGGAGACCTCAACGCACGTACTGGAACCCATCCAGACTCAAACTCGGAGTGGTAACAAAGATATATTTGGACAAAACTTTCCCGCAACACCACAATCTCCCTCGCCATCATTCTGACCCTCAGATAAACAAGCATGGGAGAGACCTGCTCCGACTCCGTCAAAGCCTCGGTCTGCACATTGTTAACGGCAGGTTTAGAGGCGACTCTTTGGGAAGACCCACCTTCTGCTCGTCTCTTGGCACGAGTACCGTAGATTACATGATAGCTGATCTGGACCCGCTCTCTCTCACTTCATCTATAGTCAAACCTCTAACACCTCTATCTGACATCCCAACTGAAGAAATGCAGCAACAAGCCCCCAAAACAAAAAGAAATCAACTGGTTTCATGAAGAATGAAACAAAAGAGGAAAGAACTTAGGAACATATCGAACCAAAAACATCGAGATCCTAGCAACGCAGACGTACGCCTCCTTTGCTGCGACATGCTCAAACAATACAACCGTACTATCAAAACCAAGAAGGCTCAGTACACACAACAATAATCGAGGAGTCTTTAAACACAAACAGATTCTGGGAACACTGGAAAAATCTAAATAAAAGTAAACACGATGACCCAGTGATACAGAATGGAGACATCTGGACCGATCACTTCAAACACCTGTCTGGTAACATTCCTCTCAACTCTGACTCAAACACAAAGAACTGAACCGCTCAACAGATTAGAACTGGTCATCAAGGACTCCCAGAACCCTTTGGACTTTCTAACGACTGAACAGGAACTGGTCATCAAGGACTCCCAGAACCCTTTGGACTTTCTAACGACTGAACAGGAACTGGTCATCAAGGACTCCCAGAACCCTTTGGACTTTCTAACGACTGAACAGGAACTGGTCATCAAGGACTCCCAGAACCCTTTGGACTTTCTAACGACTGAACAGGAACTGGTCATCAAGGACTCCCAGAACCCTTTGGACTTTCTAACGACTGAACAGGAACTGGTCATCAAGGACTCCCAGAACCCTTTGGACTTTCTAACGACTGAACAGGAACTGGTCATCAAGGACTCCCAGAACCCTTTGGACTTTCTAACGACTGAACAGGAACTGGTCATCAAGGACTCCCAGAACCCTTTGGACTTTCTAACGACTGAACAGGAACTGGTCATCAAGGACTCCCAGAACCCTTTGGACTTTCTAATGACTGAACAGGAACTGGTCATCAAGGACTCCCAGAACCCTTTGGACTTTCTAACGACTGAACAGGAACTGGTCATCAAGGACTCCCAGAACCCTTTGGACTTTCTAATGACTGAACAGGAACTGGTCATCAAGGACTCCCAGAACCCTTTGGACTTTCTAACGACTGAACAGGAACTGGTCATCAAGGACTCCCAGAACCCTTTGGACTTTCTAACGACTGAACAGGAACTGGTCATCAAGGACTCCCAGAACCCTTTGGACTTTCTAACGACTGAACAGGAACTGGTCATCAAGGACTCCCAGAACCCTTTGGACTTTCTAACGACTGAACAGGAACTGGTCATCAAGGACTCCCAGAACCCTTTGGACTTTCTAACGACTGAACAGGAACTGGTCATCAAGGACTCCCAGAACCCTTTGGACTTTCTAACGACTGAACAGGAACTGGTCATCAAGGACTCCCAGAACCCTTTGGACTTTCTAACGACTGAACAGGAACTGGTCATCAAGGACTCCCAGAACCCTTTGGACTTTCTAACGACTGAACAGGAACTGGTCATCAAGGACTCCCAGAACCCTTTGGACTTTCTAACGACTGAACAGGAACTGGTCATCAAGGACTCCCAGAACCCTTTGGACTTTCTAACGACTGAACAGGAACTGGTCATCAAGGACTCCCAGAACCCTTTGGACTTTCTAACGACTGAACAGGAACTGGTCATCAAGGACTCCCAGAACCCTTTGGACTTTCTAATGACTGAACAGGAACTGGTCATCAAGGACTCCCAGAACCCTTTGGACTTTCTAATGACTGAACAGGAACTGGTCATCAAGGACTCCCAGAACCCTTTGGACTTTCTAACGACTGAACAGGAACTGGTCATCAAGGACTCCCAGAACCCTTTGGACTTTCTAACGACTGAACAGGAACTGGTCATCAAGGACTCCCAGAACCCTTTGGACTTTCTAACGACTGAACAGGAACTGGACAAAAAGTTGATTAACCGAAAACCAAAAAAAGCAAGTGGGCTTGACGGCATATTGAACGAGATGCTAAAACACTCGAGTAAAAAGATCAGACTGGCTATACTCAAACTATTCAACTTGATCCTGATGGTAGGGTACTTCCCCGACAGCTGGAATCGTGGTCTCATAACACCCATTTTTAAAAACGGCGATACATCTGACCCTAATAACTACTGAGGCATTTGTGTGAACAGTAACCTGGGGAAGGTCTTCTGTCGTATTATAAACTCCCGGCTTATAGACTTCCTTACGAAACACAATGTCCTGAGCAAAAGCCAGATTGGGTTCTTACCAAATCACCGCACATCAGACCACATTCACACCCTACACACCTAACTGACAAATATGTTAATCAAAATAAAAGCAAAATATTTGCCTGTTTCATCGATTTCCAAAAAGCATTTGACTCGATTTGGCACGTTGGTCTATTCAACAAACTACTTCAAAGCGGTATAGGGGGAAAAACATTTGACCTAATCAAATCTATGTACACAAACAACATGTGCAGCATCAAGATCGGACACAAGAGAACCACCTTCATTTCTCAAGAACGGGGTGTAAGACAAGGATGCTGTTTATCACCGGCCCTGTTCAACATCTACATTAACGAACTGGCCACCATCTTAGAGCAGTCCACAGCACCTAGGGCTCACTCTCCACAAGACAGAGGATCAGGTTCCTGCTGTGTGCAGATGGTCTCATCCTGTTAAGCCCCACAGAAGAAGGACTTCAACAGAGTTTAAATATACTGGAAGGTGACTGTCAGACCTGGGCCATGGCAATCAACATCACAAGACACAACAATGATATTTCAACAAAGACCCAGATGTCAAATTCCAATTTGGCTTAAATGACTTCAATCAGTAATACAACCCGTCCTACTCGATGGAAGCGAGTGTGGGGCCCACACACAAACCAAACATTTGACAAATGGGAAAACCATCCAATAGAAATGCTCACGATGAGTTTTGCAAACGCATCCTCCAGGTTCACAGGAGAACAACTAACACCGCCTGCAGAGCGGAATTAGGCACATTTCCATTATTAATACAAATCCAGAAACGATCAATTACATATTGGCTACATCTAAAAGAAAGTGAGCCCCACTCCTACCACACAAAGCCCTGCAGCACCAAGAGATGAACAAGAGTCCCCTCTCTCAGCTGGTCCTGACACTCTGTTCCAAACGGTTCACACTGTGATCAGGACCAGGCTGAGCCCACATCTATTAGAGTCAACCAGCTATAACAACACACCCAAGGAACTACCTCACTCATTGGAACACTAGATCCAGAAACACAAAGTGAAATGCAATGCTATCTGGCCTAAAGAGACAGTAACACTTTGGAGAGAGAGAGAGAGCGAGAGAGAGAGCGAGAGAGCGAGAGAGAGAGAAGAGAGACGAGAGAGAAGGAAGAGCGAGAGAGGAGAGCGCGAGAGCGAAGAGCGGAGAGAGAAGAGGGAGAGAAGAGAGAGAGAGAGGATAGAGAGAGAGAGAGAGAGAGGAGAGAGAGAGAGAGATGAGAGAGAGAGGAGAGAGAGAGAGAAGAGAGAGAGAGAGAGAGAGAGAGAGAGAGATGAGAGGGAGAGAAGAGAGAGAGAGAGAGGAGAGAGGAGAGAGGGCCAGATCTGTAGATAAATAAAGAATACGACAGATGTGTAATATTTACAATGCTTCATGTGATGACTTTCAAAGAGTAAAGCAGCACTGCTGAATAAAGTATGATTTATCTTTTACGAAACGTTTTTTTCATATGGAATGCAGTTGGAGGTCAACCAATCACAGAGCTTGAGGCAACGCGCAATAGCTGAGGATTCTGGGTAGTGTAGTGTCTTCGGCCATCCTAACTGAACACATATTTGTTTCTCCGAATCGAAGGGGAAATTACAAAAGCATTGCACACAATTTAAACCAATCAATGTTGTAATCAACAAGGATCTGGTGGTTTGAGTGATGAGTAGTGCAGATATCACTGTAAAATCAATCGACAGTAGAATACTTACTTCCGGGTGTAAAATCTCCGTTATCCAATGGGAATGGATGCTCACATTGCTCTCCGTAATACAATAAAGGGGACAGGATCAAATCGGAATATAATGTTCTTTTAAAAACGTTAACTAAAGGGAACAATCTATTGGACACAGCTGAAGCTCTGGCCTTCCTTAAAAACAACTAATGTAATAAAATCACAGTTGTATTACCCACAATGCACTGTTTTTTGAGAACAAATTCATAACTAATGCACCATAATACATTCTGACGAAAAATAAAATAATTATGAATACAAATAAAATAAAACCTCCCGCGAGTTACTACAAGCTATAAAGTAGATTTTAAAAACGTTTTATAGAATAAAGCTCACTGCAGGACGTTGTAGAAATGCGTGTGTGCACCACGCAAAAGGAGCCTCATTCACTTTACATTGGGGTTGTTTGCGTGGTGCCGACACGTAAATGTAACAAAGTTCGTGAGTCCACCACGCAATGCGGTGTTAAGGAGTCGTGGTGGAGTCACGCATTCTGGTGAGATCAGGGTGTGTGTAGTCCGTTGCTGTTCAATATAATGATGCATGACATCTTTAATCAAGTTCATCCAAGTGTGGGGAAATCTTTGTCTGCAGATGATGGGGCTTTGTGGGCAAAAGGCCGCAATGTAGCACATGTTGGAAAGAAAATACAAGCTGCAATAGTTGAAGTGGAGAAATGGACAAATAATGGGGATTCAAACTGCAGTAGCTAAGACGCAGGTCATTTGTTTTACCAAACGGCATAACATTGCTCCTATATCGTTAAAATTGTATGAGCAGCCTCTTGAACAGGTTAATAATACAATAGATTCTTGGTGTTTGGTTTGACGGAAAGCTAACATGGAGCAGTCATATAGGAAAAGATAAAATAAATGTAAAAAGGTCAACAATGTACTTCGTGTTTGGCGGGGCAGGAGTGGGGGAGCGAGTAGGTCATCACTTCTGAATATATTGGGCGCTCATGAGACCTGTATTCGATGATGGGTGTGTAGCGTTCATGGCAGCAGCAGAATCTAACCTTAAAAAGCTGGATGTCCTTGATGTCCTGATGATCTTCATCTATATGCCTTTAAGGATAAGAAGAGTGAAGTTAATGTTGGCATTCTGGGTAAACCTTCAGGGGCACAGTGATAGTCATCCTGCGAAAAGTATCTTGAAAGACTGCTGGGAGCACAATGAGTCACATTTAACAAGTGCTGGATGGATTGGCGATGTTAAAGCAGCAAGTATAGGTTTGAATCAAATACAGTATTGCCCCACAGCTCCAATCTCGTCCATTCCACCCTGGTTGTTCCCATTGCCAAGTGCAGACCTCAATATACGAGAGGAGTTAAAGGAAAAGAAAGAACTACCAGTATGGCGCATAGTCCAGAATCACTTTGCAAGATATCACTCAGACTCAACAATCATATTTACAGATGGCTCCAAAGATCCAGAGGCAGGGCGTGCAGGGGCAGCAGTGTATATCCCAGTGAGTAATACACATATAGAGAAAAGGGTAACAGACCATGTGTCAGTATACACACAGAGTTGTTGGCATTGGTGCTGTCATTGAAATGGATAGAGGAGAAAGAAATACATAACAGTGTAATTGCATCTGACAGCTTTTCAGCATTATCGAGTATACGATCAGGCAGATCTTCATCTAGAATGGACATAATAAATGAAATATTTCTAATTTTATATCAAATGCAAATCAAAGGCATAGCAACTCGTTTCCTCTGGGTTCCTGCTCATGTTGGTGTGGAGGGTAATGAACAGGTGGAGATTCTGGCCAAACACTCAGAAGTATGAACATAGACATAGAAGTTCCACTCAGCAAAGCGGAGGTTCAAACATTCATTCAGAAATATGCACAAACAACATGGCAAGATCATTGGGACCTTAGTGATACAGGAAGACATCTTTATACAATTCAAAGGTATGTGGGGGATGGAAGGAAGGGGGGTTTGAAAGAAGGGAGGAAAATGTCATTTCTCGGATGAGAATAGGTCATACAGGTCTCAATCATACTTTAAGTATAATAGGAAAGCATCCAACCGGAAAGTGTATACACTGCAGCCAGCCAGAAACTGTTGAGCATGTTTTACTGCTTTGCAGGAAATATAGTACTCAGAGAAATGTGCTTTTCCAGACACTGAAGAAAGCAACATTCCATGACTTGTCGCTATCAGGGCTGTTAGGGAAAACATCAGGCAATATATATTGTGAGATTATTATGTTTCTAAGAGAAATTGATACATTTAAAATAATCTAGAGTTTTGGTTCTTTGTTTTGTTTCTTGTTTTCTGCATAGTCTCTTGTCCACACTCCAGTCCAGTTGGTGGCGGTAATGCACCTACAAGTTGGTTTGCCAACCGCCAATAAACACGGAAGAAGAAGAAGACGAAAACGAGAGAAGAAGAAGGACAAAAGAAGAGGTGAGTGGATTAAGCACATGCAGAGGTTTCATTAAGTGTATTTACACCTCTTAACTTACAGTTAATCACGAATCAGAAGTTATCTTATTTAACACAACAGCTATAATCTTGGAAGAAAGAAACTCACAAAAAACCTTTCCAGTTCGGCTCTGGGGAGTAACAGTTGATTTGTAATGCTCAGCTGACTTTATGTTAGTTATTTATTACACCAGTTGTCTTTAAGACGGTTTGAGTTGTTGTGTTGGTGCTCTTTACATAGATATGGTTTTAAAGGTATGCTAACTAGCTTATTAGCATCGTCATTCACCACGACGTAGGATTTTTTCCATTGAAATGAATGGGGTTCTTCAGTTAGCAGCTAACGCTAAGCTAAGCGACGGTTTAGCTCATTAGATAAATAGATATACTTTATTTAAATAATGATTTATCTTAAACTGGGAAATGAATGTGTCACAGCAGAAGTGTTTTCAGGCATTACACGAGTTAAACATATTTAAAAGATGCAATAAGATAATAAAAATGAAGCATTAGCAGCAAGTATACACACAGGACACATATCACTAGAGTATCTAAAGAATACACAATATACAGAAAATACTGTATACATGGAGTACATTAAACAGTCTCACTAGCTAATGTTTGCTTTCTGTGTTAACTTAGTGATAGTTACACACGGATAGCGTTATAACCGTGGTTCAAAATCCATTAATGTCACTTTCTATGTGAATAAAGTCATTTTAATGAAATAAAAGTGAACAAACTGTGAGCTGTAAGTTAGAATGTAAGTTGCTACACAGATTATGATGAATTATATCTAAATATTTGTATTATATTAATAATAATTACACAGAAAACCAACTTTTATCGTAATGGTTAAAGTAATGTGCATGTAACGTTAATAACTATCTGACCTTTCTATCATGTTCTCCTCTGCTTAGCATCACATTGACCAAATGGATCCATTTGGACCATGTTTACGTCACAGCAGCATAGATGAGACAAGGCACTGCACATGGTGTGATAAAACACTACATAGAAGCATCTAGAAATAGAACATATCATTGAATAAACTCTTTGAATTCCTCCTCTTCACTCTGACAGTTTATGATGAATTATATCTAAATATTTGTATTATATTAATAAGAAGCTCTGTGGTCTTCATCAGGACAGCTGATGAGCAGCATGGAGGAGAAGAAAGAGACCCCTGGAGCTCAGGTCAGTGTGCACTTCATCACAAGATATTCCTAATTCCAGCGTTTCCGCCAGGCGGGCGTCTTGCCTTCATTTGACGCCCTTATTCAGCTCGGAACGCCATCTACTAGGGGTGTAACTGCCCTGGGCCATCTAGTATTGAGCAATGAAGCCTCACCTGCTGGTTGCCCGATCGGGCAATCTATTATGCCAGTATCATGAAATTATTCGGTGCGGGCCCTTCGGTGCGGGACATGTGTGTTCCGCACGAA
>NW_027262360.1:0-32777 GCF_902827115.2 Pseudochaenichthys georgianus
TGTACCTTAATCTGTACCTTAAAGACACCTGTACCTTAATCTGTACCTCAAAGACACCTGTACCTTAATCTGTACCTCAAAGACACCTGTACCTTAATCTGTACCTTAAAGACACCTGTACCTTAATCTGTACCTCAAAGACACCTGTACCTTAATCTGTACCTCAAAGACACCTGCACCTTAATCTGTACCTCAAAGACACCTGCACCTTAATCTGTACCTCAAAGACACCTGTACCTTAATCTGTACCTCAAAGACACCTGTACCTTAATCTGTACCTCAAAGACACCTGTACCTCAATCTGTACCTCAAAGACACCTGTACCTTAATCTGTACCTTAAAGACACCTGTACCTTAATCTGTACCTTAAAGACACCTGTACCTTAATCTGTACCTTAAAGACACCTGTACCTTAATCTGTACCTTAAAGACACCTGTACCTTAATCTGTACCTTAAAGACACATGTACCTTAATCTGTACCTTAAAGACACCTGTACCTCAATCTGTACCTCAAAGACACCTGTACCTTAATCTGTACCTCAAAGACACCTGTACCTTAATCTGTACCTTAATCTGTACCTTAAAGACACCTGTACCTTAATCTGTACCTTAAAGACACCTGTACCTTAATCTGTACCTTAATCTGTACCTTAAAGACACCTGTACCTTAATCTGTACCTTAAAGACACCTGTACCTTAATCTGTACCTCAAAGACACCTGTACCTTAATCTGTACCTCAAAGACACCTGTACCTTAATCTGTACCTTAAAGACACCTGTACCTTAATCTGTACCTTAAAGACACCTGTACCTTAATCTGTACCTCAAAGACACCTGTACCTTAATCTGTACCTTAAAGACACCTGTACCTTAATCTGTACCTCAAAGACACCTGTACCTTAATCTGTACCTCAAAGACACCTGTACCTTAATCTGTACCTTAAAGACACCTGTACCTTAATCTGTACCTCAAAGACACCTTAATCTGTACCTCAAAGACACCCTGCTACCTTAATCTGTACCTCAAAGACACCTGTACCTCAATCTGTACCTCAAAGACACCTTAATCTGTACCTTAATCTGTACCTCAAAGACACCTGTACCTCAATCTGTACCTCAAAGACACCTTAATCTGTACCTTAATCTGTACCTCAAAGACACCTGTACCTCAATCTGTACCTCAAAGACACCTGTACCTCAATCTGCACCTTAATCTGTACCTTAATGTAACCTTCAGGAGCTTTGGGGGGCACACAGATCAAATATCACATTTTTTAAATGGCTTTAAAGAAAAACAGCTTCCAATGAAACAGAATAACATATTTGTGTTGTTGTTGTTGTTGTTGTTGTTGTTGTTTTCTCTCCTCTAACAGGACGGAGGAGTCCGATGAGATTTCTTTTACTAAAGATCTGACGTCTGTGAGCGAGCCCACACAGATCCACCTGGGGCTGCTGTGAGGATGACTATTTATTATTTATTTGTAATTAATTGTAATTATATTTAATTATTATTTATTTGTTTTATTATTATTGCATTTTTTATTCTATTATCACTTTTACATGTTTTATGTATTGTTATAATAATTGTATGTATTATTATTATTTTTTTTAATACATTTTTTATATTTTGTAATGATACGCATAAACATCTTTAAAAAACAAGTATTATTCTTTTGTTTGTGTGCTGTCTCTACTTCCTGTCTGCACTTCCTGTCTGCACTTCCTGTCTCTACTTCCTGTCTTTACTTCCTGTCTCTACTTCCTGTCTGCACTTCCTGTCTGTGCTTCCTGTCTTTACTTCCTGTCTGCACTTCCTGTCTGCACTTCCTGTCTGCACTTCCTGTCTGCACTTCCTGTCTGCACTTCCTGTCTGCACTTCCTGTCTGCACTTCCTGTCTTTACTTCATGTCTTTACTTCCTGTCTTTACTTCCTGTCTGCACTTCCTGTCTTTACTTCCTGTCTGCACTTCCTGTCTTTACTTCCTGTCTGCACTTCCTGTCCTCAGCTGGGAGCTGTCCTCTCAGTCTCTGCGGCTCCACCTCCTGCAGCTGAAGAGCCTGAGCCGCTGCGTGGTCAGAGAGGGGTTCAAAGTGTGAGTGCTTCCAGACGAGTACAGCAGTATAACGGGCGACCTGTACCCCCATGCTGACCCAATGCCCCCCCCCCCCCCCCAGGTATGTGAAGGTGCAGCTCCTCCCCCTGGACTCGGCTCGGTCCTGTTTCTACTGCTGCTCCGCTCTGGACCCTCAGAACATCCTGAACTTTAACGAAGGCTTCCGGATCCCCGTCTCCAGCGGCGCTCTGCCCGCCAGCTTCCTGCAGATCAGCGTCTGCTCCCTGGGGGGCGAGAGCCAGGAGGAGACCCTGGTGAGGGGGGGGTGTAAAGGCATCGTTTTGAAGTGAGGCTGATTGAGGCAGCAATAGTACCAGAGTCAGAAACAGGGTGATCACCAGGTGGGTTGACCCGTATGAGGAATGAAGGACACTGCTCAGGAACTAGTCTCTGTATGTGATGACTCCTTCCAGTCTCTGTATGTGATGACTCCTTCCTTCTGGAGAGGATCCCAGACACGTGGATCTGAGGCTGAAGCTCGAGCCGGGGACCAGGGAGACTTCTTTAACAAAAACTATTTAAAGAAAAATATAATGACATTAAAACATAGCAGTATTTACATTGAATAGAATTGGAGTAAAACAGGTCCCGCCCCTTGGCCTGTCACTCACAATGTGTCTCTTTGATCCTGCAGGGCTCGGCTCAGCTGGGGCTCTCCGAGTGTGAGGGGGGGGTGGAGATGGTTTACCATTGGCTGAGGGTGACCATGCTGAACGGGGCGGAGACGAGCCAGCGCAGACACCCCGAGAACCAGGTACACACACACACACACACACACACACACACCTCCGCTGGAACAACGCCAGAGAGGGTGGAGCAGTTCACACCTGATTATTTCCATTACACTATAAATCACACCTGCAGCTCGTAAAGAGAGGACAGAGGTGTGTGTGTGTGTGTGTGTGTGTGTGTGTGTGTGTGTGTGTGTGTGTGTGTGTGTGTGTGTGTGTGTGTGTGTGTGTGTGTGTGTGTGTGTGTGTGTGTGTGTGTGTGTGTGTGTGTGTGTGTGTGTGTGTGTGTGTGTGTGTGTGTGTGTGTGTGTGTGTGTGTGTGTGTGTGTGTGTGTGTGTGTGTGTGTGTGTGTGTGTGTGTGTGTGTGTGTGTGTGTGTGTGGTGTCGTGTGTGTGTGTGTGTGTGTGTGTGTGTGTGTGTGTGTGTGTGTGTGTGTGTGTGTGTGTGTGTGTGTGTGTGTGTGTGTGTGTGAAATCTCTGACAGTTGCTCTGACGTTACAGGACGCCCTGCTGTCACGCAGCAGCTCCCAGCTGGGGGGGGGGGAGGCGGCGCCGCAGAGGAGGGGGGAGGCGGCAGAGAGGTAACAGCCGCTCCAGTGTAACACAGGAATGCCCCCCCGCAGGGTGTCAGTGATGCAGTGTGTGTGTTCTCAGGGGCTGGCAGGCGGAGTCGGTGGACAGCGGCTGCAGCAACAGCACCGCCTTCACCCCCCCCACTGAGGGGCCGTGTGCAGAGGGCGTCGCCAGCAGGGGGCCGAGCGGCAAAGTGAAGGTGAGGAGGCGCAGGTTCAAAGGTCGCCTGTTATCCGTCTTGTACGTGTGGGACATCTCGATCAGCCTTCTCACTTTGTCCTCGTCCTATTCTACTGTCTTTAGCCTTGTTCTAGAACATCTCATGACTTGTAAGGGTCCTTGGTGCTATGAAAGGCAACATGGTTTCAAAGGTTTGGAATGGACCTTGAGGAAGAGGGAAAGCAAAAGGATGAACGGTTTCTACGAGTGTTTATGGTCCGGATTGATCGACTGCTTTTGTTTCCTGTGATCATGTATGCGCTCGGGACGCCGGGGACGATCCACCGCTTTGCATCGGGATAATAATCTGTTCTGAAAACAAAGCATGGTCCACTTTGAGAACATGAACGATCTGGAGACTGATTTCCTGAAAGCCCATGTTTTATATTAGTAATAATTGAATTGAGAACAGCTTAGCAGCAGCTCTGCGCTAGCTATCAAACAAGTATTGTAACTAAGAATATGTATATCTGTATATATATATATATATGCAGTATTGTTTTGTTAAATCTGAAAGAAGTGTCGCTCATGATGACGAGACGGGTACTGTGTTCAGGTCCTCTTCTCATTTGAAATCCATTTCCATCGACTTTCTTTATTACTTTATTAAATATAATATAATGTTTATGAATCACTTAGTCGTTTCTTTTGGTCCTCAGGGAAGCAGCTGATGGGAGGGGGGGGGGGGGGGTTATAGACACAGCTACATATGTATTCCTCTGCTCCAGGTGGAGAAGGGCACCATGACGGAGGCTCTGATCCCCGATCCGGTGAGGGTCCGGCCCAAAGAGAGGGGGGGCCGCTGGGGCCACGCCTCCCCCTTCATGAGGGGCGGCGCCATCGTCCGGTCGCAGACCTTCTCCCCCGGGGCCCGGAGCCAGTACGTCTGCAGGGTGAGACGTTCGTTTCATAATACGAGTTCAGTTAAAGTAACCAGCATCACGTGCACGTGCTTCAGAGAGCCTGGGGGAGGCACTTTGTTGTTGTTGTTGTTGTTACCAGGGATGCAAACTTGTCACGTTTTGATTCGTGTAGTTCTGCAATAAAAATATATTCTTGGGAGATTTAAGATAAGAAACATATTTCACGGTTAGAAATGAGATGGATTCCTGATGGAGCGAGGAGGAGCAACACACGCGCTTTGACCGAGATCTGTTGTTGTTGTTGTTGATCTGTTGTTGTTGAGTTTCTCTGGATATGAACTGTCTGTCTGTGTGTTGCAGTTGTATCGCAGCGACAGCGACAGCTCCACTCTACCAAAGAAAACTCCGTTTGTCAGGAACACGCTGGAGAGGAGAACGCTGAGATACAAGCAGGTACATCTGCTCTTCCTCCGGGGGGGAAAGCTCTGGTTCCACTGAGCGAGGGGGTCTCAAGGCTATACTCAACACCTCACTGCCCCCCACTCATATATTCATGTGCAACAGGAGGACAATGCCTGAAATCCGACGGCCCAGAAATACCTTTATTTTGAAAGAGAAGCTGTAGTAATACCTTTATTGTGAAGGAGCGCTTAATAGTAATTGTCTAACTTCATTAAAACAGTTTCATTCTCGTCTAACTCGTGATCGCTGTGAAAGCGTCTAAACGTCTCTCTCTCCGAGCAGCAGTCGTACCGCTCCTCCCTGGCGGAGCAGCCCACCCGGACCTCTCTGGACCTGGAGCTGGACCTCCAGGCCTGCAGGAGCCGGCAGAAGCAGCTTCTGGAGGAGCTGAGCTTCCTGCGGGACCTGAAGCTGCGTCTGGAGGCCCCCCAGGCCCAAGACCCCCCCGAGCTGAGGGACGAGCGCTTCTGCTCTGTGCTGAGGGAGGCGCAGAGACAGGTGGGGGCTCGACAATATCCACTCTCAGGACACCGTGCCGATATCACAGCCACTCCCAGTCAGCACCGGTGTTCCCCAGGGCTCTGTCCTGGGGCCTCTTCTTGTCTATCTACTTCCTCTTGGCCATATCTTCCGTGAATTCAACATTCGCTTTCATCGTCACGCGGGGGTCTCCAACCGACCTCCGTCCGTCCTCTCTCTCTGATGCGTACAGGGAAAACAAACGGTGCAGAGACGGGGGGGTGCACAGATCCACTCTCAGGACACCACACAGATATAATAATAAACTTTAGGTAACACTTTAGATCAGGGGTGTCAAACTCAAATCCTCATTTGGCGAGTTATTTTGAGACAGTTAACACTTGTAGTTTCATGTCTCGTTACATAAGAATAGACCAGATGGTGAGTGGGGGTCAGATATCATATCCATATATCGCCCCAGGGGGAGAGGGAGTCCCAAACTGAGGTCCTCCCTCCTCGGTCATTTGTAAAGCGCTTTTCCTAACGCTCAAAGACGCTTCGTATCAAAGCAGAACAGCTCAAAGAAGTGAGAGATTATTGTCACCACGGAGACATGTATGATATATGCGCACACACTAGTCTGCACACATTTGAGTACGCATGCGGGTGGATGTTGTCTGTACGTTATGTCTGGATGTGAAACAGTACAAAGGAAACTAAGTAAAATGGAGGGGGGGGATAAGTGAGTTTTGAGAGATGTTTTGAAAGATTCAAGAGTGTTTAGTGAAGGTAACTAGGAGGCCAGACTGGTAACTCCTGTTTGTTTGTGTTGTTGTTGTTGTTTGTGTCAGGCGGGTCAGAGTCAGCAGCAGCAGCGTCAGGAGGAGGCGGCGGAGAGGAGGCTGAGGAAAGCCTCCAAAGAGGTGCTGCAGATGAGGGGGCAGAGCCAGAAGGAGCCCCTCCCCGTGCAGACCTTCAGGTAAACACACATAACAACAACAAGTCCCTACCTCCAGGTAAACACAAACAAACAACAACAAGTCCCTACCTCCAGGTAAACACAAACAAACAACATCAAGTCCCTACCTTCAGGTAAACACAAACAAACAACATCAAGTCCCTACCTTCAGGTAAACACAAACAAACAACATCAAGTCCCTACCTTCAGGTAAACACAAATAAAGGTTGCAGTTGAATCGTCCAAAAATCAGCTCCTATCGTCTTTTCCTATCCACTATTCCTCGACCTGTGGGAAACGTCACGGGGTGAAGGAATAGTGGATAGGAGAATTCAAAAGGACTTAGGAGAAGACGACCAGATAATTGTAGAACAACATTAAAAAGATCATATTTTGGGAGAATGATCAAACCACAAGCTTAAAATCATCGTATCGTTTCTCTCATGACTCCTGTGTCCTGTGTCCTGTGTCCTATGCTTCCTCTGGTCGGACACACAGAGCCGTGTCAGACTGGTCGAGGTCAAGCTCCACTCCTTCTGAGTTACTGGACGTCAACACGAAACCAATATGGAGCTTTAAGCTGTGGCAGCAGATCCCCCCCCCACGTCACCTCGTAACTCCAACTAACACTTTAGCCCCGCCCCCACGTCACCCCGTAACTCCAACTAACACTTTAGCCCCGCCCCCACGTCACCTCGTAACTCCAACTAAAACTTTAGCCCCGCCCCCACGTCACCTCGTAACTCCAACTAACACTTTAGCCCCGCCCCCACGTCACCTCGTAACTCCAACTAACACTTTAGCCCCGCCCCCACGTCACCTCGTAACTCCAACTAAAACTTTAGCCCCGCCCCCACGTCACCTCGTAACTCCAACTAACACTTTAGCCCCGCCCCCACGTCACCTCGTAACTCCAACTAACACTTTAGCCCCGCCCCCACGTCACCTCGTAACTCCAACTAACACTTTAGCCCCGCACCCACGTCACCCCGTAACTCCAACTAACACTTTAGCCCCGCCCCCACGTCACCTCGTAACTCCAACTAAAACGTTAGCCCCGCCCCCACGTCACCTCGTAACTCCAACTAACACTTTAGCCCCGCCCCCACGTCACCCCGTAACTCCAACTAACACTTTAGCCCCGCCCCCACGTCACCTCGTAACTCCAACTAAAACTTTAGCCCCGCCCCCACGTCACCTCGTAACTCCAACTAACACTTTAGCCCCGCCCCCACGTCACCTCGTAACTCCAACTAACACTTTAGCCCCGCCCCCACGTCACCTCGTAACTCCAACTAACACTTTAGCCCCGCCCCCACGTCACCTCGTAACTCCAACTAAAACTTTAGCCCCGCCCCCACGTCACCTCGTAACTCCAACTAACACTTTAGCCCCGCCCCCACGTCACCTCGTAACTCCAACTAAAACTTTAGCCCCGCCCCCACGTCACCTCGTAACTCCAACTAACACTTTAGCCCCGCCCCCACGTCACCTCGTAACTCCAACTAACACTTTAGCCCCGCCCCCACGTCACCTCGTAACTCCAACTAAAACTTTAGCCCCGCCCCCACGTCACCTCGTAACTCCAACTAAAACGTTAGCCCCGCCCCCACGTCACCTCGTAACTCCAACTAACACTTTAGCCCCGCCCCCACGTCACCTCGTAACTCCAACTAACACTTTAGCCCCGCCCCCACGTCACCTCGTAACTCCAACTAACACTTTAGCCCCGCCCCCACGTCACCTCGTAACTCCAACTAACACTTTAGCCCCGCCCCCAACCCCTGGGCAAAGCGCACCTCTTGCTTCAATGGAAAAACACATAAACTTCAGAGCGGCTCCTGCTGATCTTCACACGCATGTCGTGTGAAGCTGAGATGCAGTTTGATCTGCTCTTCTCACGGAGGCAGCAGCACTTACTGTCAAGGCGCCCGAGGGAGAGTCTGACAGCTGAGCTTCAGAGCTCCAGATCTGACTCCTCCTGGTAGTCCCTCGTTAAACCTCCTGTCAGACGTTTCTCTCACGCTGCGAGTCTCTGGGCGCTCACACAACTACAGCATGGGACTACCCATAATGCACCAGTGTCTGGAGGAGTGCTCTCCATTCAGATAAACTTAACTTAAGTCTTGTATTGTTTTTGACACAGCACGTTGGCTCGGAAGAAAACACGAGAACGATTTACGACTGATGATTAGTAACAGGCACAGTGCACGTTTAGGGTTTCTGGAAATGGATGTTTTTCATGACTTTTTATTCAGAAATTGAGGGAAATGTTTGTTCGAAAAGGACATTTTTAACTCTCTTTACTTTCTACATATTGATTTACCTTTACCAAAAAACTATTTACAAATCATGAAACAATTCCATTTCTTTGTTCCGGGACATTCAGTAGCCAATCGGATACACCTGCTGTCTCCGGGCACATTCCACAATACATGTTTTTGTGTATTTGTGTGTATTTTATTTTTGGGACATTTCATTTCCTTGTCTTTCGGGATCGATCAGAGTCTGAGTTTCATAACGACTGTATTTTATCCCGCAGAGAGAAGATGGCTTTTTTCACGAGACCAAGGTTCAACATCCCCCCCCTCCCGGCGGACGACGTATGATGGTGTTTTTGTGATATTATTATGAAGTATTTGTCGTATTTTCTGAGCTCATGAAGTTTTTCTCGGAGGACGCCGTACTGTAACTTATTTTATAGTACTTTCCTTGAAGGAAACGCTTCCTGCTTTAACTGTGTAGCTTTGAACGAATAGCACTTGGATGTTTTTACAGTTACCTGGAACGCCTCTGTTTCTAATTCTTAAAGTTATTTACATCAAATGTCACTTTGTAATCCACTTTTATTACAGATGTCCTTTTGTTGTTGTGTTATTAAAGTTATTATTATTTCATGTACTTTTCAATATATGAGACACTGTATTCAGATGTGTTGTGATGTCTGTATCTGCAGTGTTACCTCGAAGATAAATCATTAAACTCGCCTCAGCTCTTCTTTCAGGAAGTAACCAAGTACTTTACTCAAGAACTCAAGTACAATTATGAGGTACTTTTACTGAGTTATTCCACTTTATGTTACAGTGTTTTACAGCAGTGTAGTAAAGTACATTTACTCAAGAACTGTACTGAAATTCCCTTTCGAGGTACTTTACTTGAGTATTTCCATTTGATGCTACTTTGTACTTTTACTACTTCAAGTAAAAGATCTGAGTACTTCTACTTTTACTGAAGTACAAGATCTGAGTACTTTTACTCAAGTACAAGACCTGAGTACTTCTACTTTTACTCAAGTACAAGACCTGAGTACTTCTACTTTTACTCAAGTACAAGATCTGAGTACTTCTACTTTTGCTCAAGTACCAGCTCTGAGTACTTCTACTTTTACTCAAGTACCAGATCGGAGTACTTCTACTTTTACTCAAGTACCAGATCGGAGTACTTCTACTTTTACTCAAGTACAAGATCTGAGTACTTCTACTTTTACTCAAGAATAAGATCTGAGTACTTCTACTTTTACTCAAGAACAAGATCTGAGTACTTCTACTTTTACTCAAGAACAAGACCTGAGTACTTCTACGTTTACTCAAGTACAAGATCTGAGTACTTGGTGTACATACAGAGACACAGAAAGGAGAATGTGTGTACTGTATTAAAGCGGTGCTGATGGAGAACAGGCGCAGACGTGTTGGATCTTCGCTGAGAGTAAGTTAAGGAAAAACTATATTACAAATAAATGGAATATCTTTGAAATTAATGTCAAAAATATTCTGAAAAGATGTCCTTTAAATGTGTCACGAGTACTTTAAATACTTTCTTCGTACATTCCCTCAGATCTTCTCCCATCTTGACATTTTGAACACGATAATAAAACTTCTTACTCGGCTGTTTCTCTGAACGAGTCAGCGCTGATCTCACACGAACCGGTTCAGCTGACCTCGGTCTGAACACGCAGAGTCTCCTGGAGCACGCACGCACACACACACACACACACACACACACTCACTCACACACACTCACACACTCTCTCACACTCACACACACAAGCACACACACACACACACACTGTTATGAAGGAGAATATATATTTATATCGTATTCTTATTAAAGCTGAGAGCGATGATGAATTGCTTCAAACCTTTACGACAGGTGGAACACTCTCTCCCCCTCCCCCCCCTCCCCTAAAATTGCATATAGAAATAGAAATATATTGCATCCCCTAATCTTTCTACATACCCCTGCAATCCCCTTCAAGTACCCCTATAGGGACCCCATAGGAAGAACAGACTTTAATACTCCAAGCTAACTGAGGCCTTGTAACTAATTCCCCAGCACTCGCTTGAATGCGTCTGTGCTCTCCGTGCCGTTGGCTGTGAAGGACCCGGTGGGGAACCACTGCTTCAAAGCTAGTCTGAGGTGAGGCTCTGCAGTTGGTGCTATAGTTGTAGTGACTGGGGGGCATCGGTTTATGCATCTGATGATTCAAAGCAGACTTCATCGTCCCTGAGGCTTTTACAAATCTCCTTTAACGCCATCAGACGCTGGAGTTTGCTTCCAGCTGATCGTAAAGTGAGTGGAAACCCGGTCCAGCCAGCATTGAGCCACTGTGGTTGGAGGTGTTGAAACGATTAGTGGTGATAGTCCCGATATGTTCATATATATAGATCCATGCTTTGATTGGTTGATGCTCTCATCGCTGAGTCTGACATCTCTTGGACTGGCGAGAGGGGGCGTGGTCATGTCTGAACGAGTAGGTTGTAAAAACTGTAAAAAGAAATTTGCCTCTACTTAAAAAAAAGTACTTCCATGCACCGAGTTTAAGAACACGTGAAACAAAACATTTAAAGACATTGCACTTCAAAAGGCGGTTGAAGCGACGCCGGTCCATCAAACGTGAAAACTGAGCAAAACGAAATGACTGAAAGGTCTGTGGATAAAAGCCCAGAATGCATCGTGGAAACGGAAGATCTGCCTTCCACGCTCCGAGGGTCAAAGAAACCATGAAATATAAACGTTTATTCCTTTTTCAGTATTTTTATTATTTTAAAAAACAGTAACTCTGGATGTTTGCAATAAGAAAGATGAAAGCTCTGTTTCCACTCGTGTTCAAACCCTTAGGATCATAAACTCTGGCACCAGCGAATATTAAACACCTCAGCGTGTTTTAAACTATTTCATTATAAAATTGAAAAACATTTTACATCCCAGCGTCTCAGACATGTTTGAAAACAGTTTTTATAGGTTTCCTGTCTTCCGATTGGTCGACTCATCGTAGAAAACCTCGGAAAATGTATCCAAAAAAAGTCCTGAATATATGTGGGAAATGTCCGTGCCTGTCCCACGGCATCAACAACGTGAATCGTTGAGTGTCCGAAATAGTTTTTGCAATTATTTCTGAGTGTTTCCAAGACATGTGTCGGAAAAGTCCATTCAGGTGATAAGGTTGCTGATTGGCTAATGGTTGCACATTGTGACATCACAAAGTGACCAAAATCTGATCGGATCATTTTTTTTATCGAGATGGATCAGGAGAGGAAAAAGAGAGGGGGTCTTTGTTCCTGAGACCTTCAGATACTCTGAACACATGAAGAAGAGGGTTTTTCAGACCCAACAAAAGGAAATAAATATCTGAAAAATGTGAGCAAACATGTGAACATGACTAAAAAAGCATGAGGATAAAGTCAGACATGCATTGTGTAAACGGTCCAGAACGCATGCTGCAGCTCCACTCTCCTCAGCGCCGGGTCTCCTCTGGGACTGACCTCCAGGTGAGAGGTCAGCACGCTCACACCCAGATGGAAACCTGCTGCTCGTGGCGTCTCTCCAGGAAGAAGAGAGTCTCTGAGTCTCAGGGTCAGATCATGGATAAGAACTGGATAGAGCGTTGGAGGCGGGGCTTGTTCTTTCCTATGAGAGCTGCTCATTGGCTCATGAGGACAAAATGGCCTGACATTGTCAAGAGCAAAATGTCACAGATTACCCATCATGCCTTGGTGTGAGAGCAGAAGTACCCGTGTGTGGCTTATAGAGCAGGCAGAGGTACGTTTTCCCTTAAGCCCCGCCTCCTGTCATTAAGCCCCGCCTCCTGTCATTCAGCCCTGCCCCCGATCTCCTGCTCTCGGCTCAGTAGAATGAATGAAGAGAGAATATAAATCTGGATCCAGCATTTAAGGCATTTTACAACTCTTAGGACCTAATGTTTCTAATTTCTATCAAAGAGTTGGGTAGTCTGTATATTTGTTTTCGTCTCTTTCTCCATGTTAGTCAATGGGAAAAAGTATTTCTGGGTCCAGTGACGTCACGGACTGATACGGAAGCTGTAGTACCGCCGTTTGGCCACTAGGAATGTTTTCCTCAGAGTCCGGAGCACTTCCTGGGGGCTTGATGTCAGATCGGGATGGAGACGATGGTGGGCAGCGATCCGATCTGAGGAGGGTTGTACTTCTCGATCCTCATCAGACGCCGCAGGATGTCGTCGCGATGCAGCGGCCATTCGTAAACATGTGTGTTCTGCAGCCAGTTCGGGACGTGGCACTGAAAACAGGAGAAGGACAGGAAACACGAGTCAGCGTTTCATCACTTCCTGTCCCCTGGTCAAATTCAAAGGTTTTAGTGTCAGATGCTCAGCAGCTTCAGAGTAGAAATGACCTGAGCTCCTCCCACAATGCAACTTATATAATAAAATACAAAATAAAAAGTAGTGCAAAAAGTCTATATACATGCAACTGGTCTGGAGGTCAATGGTTTTCTGAATGTGTTTTTAGTGTGAAATCAGGTCCGAGGTTAACTCAAGCTGAAGAGATGTTAACGTTTTGTTAAACAATATGAAATGCATCAGTAAATACCCCACTGGTGGATTCAAAAGTGGGGGTTGCTACCAAGAGTCTAAATGAGACGACTAAACGTCGTACTTTTTTGTACTATTTGTTAACATTTGTCATCAGGGGCGGCGCCAGGCGGTAGCTTGGAGATGCTACAGCAACACCAACATTAGGCCTAGCAACTGCTAAGCAACCCCAAGACATGTATGTTTTTTTTTATATATGTGAAATACATAATTTGAAAAATGATTGATTAGAAAATGATATGCTACAGCACAAGTACATCTGGGTGTTTCATTCAAGCTGGGCTCCGTGTGTGTGGCACCAGCGCACGAGTGAGCGAGAGAGAGCGAGAGAGAGAGAGCGAGAGAGAGCGAGAGTGAGCGAGAGAGAGAGAGCGAGAGAGAGAGAAAGCGAGAGAGAAAGCGAGCGAGAGAGAGCAAGAGAGAGAGCGAGAGAGAGAGAGCGAGAGAGAAAGCGAGAGAGAGCGAGAGAGAGAGCGAGAGAGAGTGAGAGAGCGAGAGAGAGCGAGAGAGAGAGCTAGACAGAGAGAGAGAGCGAGCGAGCGAGAGAGAGAGCGAGCGAGAGAGAGAGAGAGCGAGAGAGAGAGCTAGACAGAGAGAGAGAGCGAGCGAGCGAGCGAGAGAGCGAGCGAGAGAGAGAGAGAGAGAGTGAGAGAGCGAGAGAGAGCGAGAGAGAGAGCTAGACAGAGAGAGAGAGCGAGCGAGAGAGAAAGTAAATCTGCTTCCAGTTCTGTGTCATCTGGTGTTGAGAGATGTTTCCATAGATCTCAATGTTGCTCTCAAAATGCCCCAGATTGATGCTTTCAACTTCAATATTTAAAAAAAAATCTTCCCGGAGCATCCCCCCGGACCCCCCTAGAGGAGGTGAAGACCCTCCTAGAGGAGGTGAGGTCCACCCCCACTCATAAAAAAATAGCACTTTACTCCTGCTTACACCTATATGCCGTGAGCTGACTATCCAGCCTTCATTGTAACAGTCGCGGGTGCACTGTGTGTGTGTGTGTGTGTGTGTGTGTGTGTGTGTGTGTGTGTGTGTGTGTGTGTGTGTGTGTGTGTGTGTGTGTGTGGTGTGTGTGTGTGTGTGTGTGTGTGTGTGTGTGTGTGTGTGTGTGTGTGTGTGTGTGTGTGTGTGTGTGTGTGTGTGTGTGGAGTGTTGCAGTAGAACATTCCACTGTAGCGACCGGTACCTCAAAGGAGACCTATCATGCTATATATTTGAATAATATATATATATATATATTATATATATATATATTATATATTATTTGACTTTAACTTTAACTATATATTTATGTGTTGTTCCTTCCTTTTCTTTTCCCTTCACTATATCTGTAAAGCGTCTTTGAGTACCTGTAAAAGCGCTAACAAATTAAATCTATTATTATTATTATTAATATATTGTAGGGCCGTACCTGTATAAGGTATATTTATACGTTTTCTTTTTCAAAATACCATACAGATCATGCATTTTAGCCATGCCTCATTTCGCTCTCCTCCACCCTGTCTCTGCATGAGCTGCAGCTGGCCACGCCCCCCTGCAAAGGAGGGGGCGGAGTTACGAGCGTCATGTTACCATGCTGGTACCATGCCACGGCAACCTCATTCTCCTGATTGGTGGAGAGTTGGCCTTATAGGCGGAGCTCCTGACGTCAGACTATTTTCAAATCTGGATCAGTCTGTATCAGCTCCGTTAAAGAGATTTGGGTACGGAGGAAAATAGAGAGGGTTGTGTGTTCTGACACGTGGTGAGTTCCCTGACACACCGGGGGCACATATTCACGTATACAAGACGTACAAAGGTGCATTTTGCATGATAGGTCCCCTTTAATGGGAAACCCTGTTTGAGCCCCCTCTATGAAACGTCAAGCTACCCCCAAAAGAAAATCTCTGGCGCCGCCCATGTTTGTCATAGATAAAAACAGTAAAGACTATAAAGAAAATAAAAATAGATCCATAATTAGTGTGCTAAATTGCAAGTATAATTTTAATAACAAAAAAAAAAAAAGATAGTTAAAGTATTAAAGCAAATAAAAACAGGAATTGTAATCTTCTGAACGTCTTTATCCAGAGTTCACATTCAGCTCTGGATGTATGCAAGTCAGCACAAGTTCAAACCCACACTCATCTGCAACCCTCACCCTAAGGATGAAGAATGCTGCTGTTTTCATGCCAGTAATGAAGCGGGAGTTTCCTGGTGGTCTCTGCTAGTTCATTGTTCCCCCTGTCCCCGCTCCCTGCCGGTTCCTCACATGATTGGCAGCCTGTGATTGGACAGTGTGTGTTTTCAGTGTGTCTGTGTCATCACACCGAGTAACAGCAGCTGATTCACCTTTTTCGCCCCGGGGAACACGATGGGAATAAATCTGAAGTTCTTGCTGCCGTTCTGGATGAACTCATTCTGGAGCTGAAGAGGAAACACAATCAAGTTCAACTGGCTCTCCCCTCGCCATCACAGGGATTCAACATACCATACTGTCCGAACCCAAAGTACAAAGTACTTCTGGGCCGCAGTAAACGACAGATGTCAGAGTGTTTGTTATATAATCTTTATAAACGTTTCGGACCTGTTTGTGGATGTAGACGGTGTTGAAGGTCCTCTCGTCGCTCTCCAGCCCCCCCACTGAGGACGTCACCGTCTCGTAGTATTTGGGACTGATGATGATGATGATCAGGTACTCTTTCTGAGGGAGGGGTGCAAAAGACATGTTAACTCGACCTGCCTCATAAAACGTGTTTGATCTAATAAAAAAGAAAAGCCACAGAGGTGTAACGTACACATGTGCCACGTCTTAAAGTCCCAAGTCTTCTTTCAAGTCTTGAGTCTCAAGTCTTAACCTTCAACTATCAAACAAGTCTAGTCGTATCCTTCAGGTCTCAAGTCTTAACCTTCAAGTCTTACCATTTTTTCATAGTCACAAGTGTCAACCCCTAAATCTCAAACAAGTCTAGTTTTATCCCTTCAGTCTCCAGTCACAAGGTCACAAGTCTTAACCTTGAAGTCTAAAGTCACAAGGTCACAAGTCCTAACTGTACAGTCTTGAATCTCAAGTACTAATGTTTAAGTCTTAGCCTTCAAGTCTACGGACACAAGTCTTACCTTTAATTCTTAAGCCTCAAGTTTAAATCTTCAAGTTTCAAACAAGTCTCTAATTGGATCCTACAAGCCTTAAGTCCTTAACTCAAAACTTCCCATCTCACCTCTCAAATCACAAGTCTTAAACTTCCCGTCTCACCTCTCAAATCACAAGTCTTAAACTTCCCGTCTCACCTCTCAAATCACAAGTCTTAGACTTCCCGTCTCACCTCTCAAATCACAAGTCTTAAACTTCCCGTCTCACCTCTCAAATCACAAGTCTTAAACTTCCCGTCTCACCTCTCAAATCACAAGTCTTAAACTTCCCGTCTCAAATCACAAGTCTTAAACTTCCCGTCTCAAATCACAAGTCTTAAACTTCCCGTCTCACCTCTCAAATCACAAGTCTTAAACTTCCCGTCTCAAATCACAAGTCTTAAACTTCCCGCCTCACGTCTCAAATCACAAGTCTTAGACTTCCCGCCTCACCTCTCAAGTCTTAAACTTCCCGTCTCACCTCTCAAATCACAAGTCTTAAACTTCCCGTCTCACCTCTCAAATCACAAGTCTTAAACTTCCCGTCTCACCTCTCAAATCACAAGTCTTAAACTTCCCGTCTCACCTCTCAAATCTCAAGTCTTAAACTTCCCGTCTCACCTCTCAAATCACAAGTCTTAAACTTCCCGTCTCACCTCTCAAATCACAAGTCTTAAACTTCCCGTCTCACCTCTCAAATCTCAAGTCTTAAACTTCCCGCCTCACAAGTCTTAAACTTCCCGCCTCACCTCACAAGTCTTAAACTTCCCACCTCACCTCACAAGTCTTAAACTTCCCGCCTCACCTCACAAGTCTTAAACTTCCCACCTCACCTCACAAGTCTTAAACTTCCCGCCTCACCTCACAAGTCTTAAACTTCCCACCTCACCTCACAAGTCTTAAACTTCCCACCTCACCTCACAAGTCTTAAACTTCCCGCCTCACCTCACAAGTCTTAAACTTCCCGCCTCACCTCACAAGTCTTAAACTTCCCGCCTCACCTCACAAGTCTTAAACTTCCCGCCTCACAAGTCTTAAACTTCCCACCTCACCTCACAAGTCTTAAACTTCCCGCCTCACCTCACAAGTCTTAAACTTCCCGCCTCACCTCACAAGTCTTAAACTTCCCACCTCACCTCACAAGTCTTAAACTTCCCGCCTCACCTCACAAGTCTTAAACTTCCCGCCTCACCTCACAAGTCTTAAACTTCCCGCCTCACAAGTCTTAAACTTCCCACCTCACCTCACAAGTCTTAAACTTCCCGCCTCACCTCACAAGTCTTAAACTTCCCACCTCACCTCACAAGTCTTAAACTTCCCGCCTCACCTCACAAGTCTTAAACTTCCCGCCTCACCTCACAAGTCTTAAACTTCCCGCCTCACCTCACAAGTCTTAAACTTCCCGCCTCACCTCACAAGTCTTAAACTTCCCGTCCCACCTCTCAAATCACAAGTCTTAGACTTCCCGTCTCACCTCTCAAGTCTTAAACTTCCCATCTCACCTCTCAAGTCTTAAACTTCCCATCTCACCTCTCAAGTCTTAAACTTCCCATCTCACCTCTCAAGTCTTAAACTTCCCATCTCACCTCTCAAGTCTTAAACTTCCCATCTCACCTCTCAAGTCTTAAACTTCCCGCCTCACCTCTCAAGTTTTAAACTTCCCGCCTCACCTCACAAGTCTTAAACTTCCCATCTCACCTCTCAAGTCTTAAACTTCCCATCTCACCTCTCAAGTCTTAAACTTCCCGTCCCACCTCTCAAATCACAAGTCTTAGACTTCCCGTCTCACCTCTCAAGTCTTAAACTTCCCATCTCACCTCACAAGTCTTAAACTTCCCATCTCACCTCACAAGTCTTAAACTTCCCATCTCACCTCTCAAGTCTTAAACTTCCCATCTCACCTCACAAGTCTTAAACTTCCCATCTCACCTCACAAGTCTTAAACTTCCCATCTCACCTCTCAAGTCTTAAACTTCCCATCTCACCTCTCAAGTCTTAAACCTCCCGCCTCACCTCTCAAATCAAAAGTCTTAAACTTCCCGTCTCACCCAGATCTCTCTAACTTTAAATTCAAGTCTCAAGTCTAAACCTTTATGTCTACAAACAAGAAAGTTTCAAGTCCTAAAAAGCACACGTCCTCCTGAGGTGCTCGTTGCCTCTAAAGCTCGTTACCTCGCTGAGGTAGCGCTCCATGAAGTCGATCTTACTGATGCTCCTGAACTGCTGCTCGAAGATATCGATCTGAAACAGAAACGTTATTGTAAACATCCAGAAGCTCCTGTGAGAAAACATTCAAATAAACTTTATACGTACGTGTGTGTCGAAGCCGTTGTGTCGCAGCAGAGCCACAAAGTTTATGATCTCGTTCACGTGTTTATCGTTGTCCGCTTCATACGTGACGAAGACCCTCCCTGTATCAGAGGGCATGGCGTTATAATGACAAGAGCATTGTTACTCTGTAATTAATCTGTAAATAATCTGTAAATAATCTGTAAATAATGTGTCTGAGGACAGGGGGTCTGAGGACAGAGGGTCTGAGGACAGAGGGTCTAAGGACAGAGGGTCTAAGGACAGAGGGTCTGAGGACAGAGGGTCTGAGGACAGAGGGTCTGAGGACAGAGGGTCTGAGGACAGAGGGTCTGAGGACAGAGGGTCTAAGGACAGAGGGTCTGAGGACAGAGGGTCTGAGGACAGAGGGTCTAAGGACAGAGGGTCTAAGGACAGAGGGTCTGAGGACAGAGGGTCTGAGGATAGAGGGTCTGAGGATAGAGGGTCTGAGGATAGAGGGTCTAAGGACAGAGGGTCTGAGGACAGAGGGTCTGAGGACAGAGGGTTTCATGTGATGGTGAGCACTCACTCTGCTCCAGAGACAGCGGCGTGCTGTGAGGCTGCTTCTGTTTAGCGGGGGCCATGTGGTCTCTGCAGGAAATACGTTATTCAATCATTCTATTAAATAACTAGAGACATGCAACATGGGGGGGGGGGGGTGCAACATGGGGGGGGGGGTGCAACATGGGGGGATGGTGCAACATGAGGGGGTGCAGCAACATGGGGGGGTGCAACATGGGGGGGGGGTGCAACATGGGGGGGGGGGTGCAACATGGGGGGGGGGTGCAACATGGGGGGGGGGGTGCAACATGGGGGGGGGGGGGTGCAACATGGGGGGGGGGTCTGATCTGTTACAGAGTCAATATCATGTTGATCAAGAGACCGGACGCAGAAGTCAAATGAGCGGAACAGAAATGTGATTATTTATTTGGCTTTTTTAACACTTTTATCCGTTTCTATAGCTTTTATTTTAAAGGTTTTTTTATGCTTTTAATTCACAATGTTAGGTCCTGTTTATTTAAAAAGGAAAGTTAATCTTAAAAGTATAAAAATAAAATAGTAAAATAAAATCCAAACAGTAAGGAAATTAGCAGCAACATCTGATAACCTGAGCGCCGGTTAGTCTCCTGTGAGACAGAACTAAATTAAGATATCTCTGATGTCATGAACTCACATGTGAGAGAATCCGGCTCCAGGAGGTCTGCTGGGGTCAGGGTCTGAAGAGAAGACAGAGAGGACTCTTTAAAGTAGAGACACTACATACTGATATACACCTGAACATCAGCAGGAGAGGACTCTTTAAAGTAGAGACACTACATACTGATATACACCTGAACATCAGCAGGAGAGGACTCTTTAAAGTAGAGACACTACACACTGATATACACCTGAACATCAGCAGGAGAGGACTCTTTAAAGTAGAGACACTACATACTGATATACCTGAACATCAGCAGGAGAGGACTCTTTAAAGTAGAGACACTACATACTGATATACACCTGAACATCAGCAGGAGAGGACTCTTTAAAGTAGAGACACTACATACTGATATACACCTGAACATCAGCAGGAGAGAACTCTTTAAAGTAGAGCCACTACATACTGATATACACCTGAACATCAACAGGAGAGGACTCTTTAAAGTAGAGACGCTACATACTGATATACACCTGAACATCAGCAGGAGAGGACTCTTTAAAGTAGAGACGCTACATACTGATATACACCTGAACATCAGCAGGAGAGGACTCTTTAAAGTAGAGACACTACATACTGATATACACCTGAACATCAGCAGGAGAGAACTCTTTAAAGTAGAGACACTACATACTGATATACACCTGAACATCAGCAGGAGAGGACTATTTAAAGTAGAGACACTACATACTGATATACACCTGAACATCAGCAGGAGAGGACTCTTTAAAGTAGAGACACTACATGCTGATATACACCTGAACATCAGCAGGAGAGGACTCTTTAAAGTAGAGACACTACATACTGATATACACCTGAACATCAGCAGGAGAGGACTCTTTAAAGTAGAGACACTACATACTGATATACACCTGAACATCAGCAGGAGAGGACTCTTTAAAGTAGAGACACTACATACTGATATACACCTGAACATCAGCAGGAGAGGACTCTTTAAAGTAGAGACACTACATACTGATATACACCTGAACATCAGCAGGAGAGGACTCTTTAAAGTAGAGACACTACATACTGATATACACCTGAACATCAGCAGGAGAGGACTCTTTAAAGTAGAGACACTACATACTGATATACACCTGAACATCAGCAGGAGAGGACTCTTTAAAGTAGAGACTCTACATACTGATATACACCTGAACATCAGCAGGAGAGGACTCTTTAAAGTAGAGACGCTACATACTGATATACACCTGAACATCAGCAGGAGAGGACTCTTTAAAGTAGAGACACTACATACTGATATACACCTGAACATCAGCAGGAGAGGACTCTTTAAAGTAGAGACACTACAGACTGATATACACCTGAACATCAGCAGGAGAGGACTCTTTAAAGTAGAGACACTACATACTGATATACACCTAACATCAGCAGGAGAGGACTCTTTAAAGTAGAGACACTACATACTGATATACACCTGAACATCAGCAGGAGAGGACTCTTTAAAGTAGAGACACTACATACTGATATACACCTGAACATCAGCAGGAGAGGACTCTTTAAAGTAGAGACTCTACATACTGATATACACCTGAACATCAGCAGGAGAGGACTCTTTAAAGTAGAGACACTACATACTGATATACAGCTGAACATCATCAGGAGAGGACTCTTTAAAGTAGAGACGCTACATACTGATATACACCTGAACATCAGCAGGAGAGCACTCTTTAAAGTAGAGACACTACATACTGATATACACCTGAACATCAGCAGGAGAGGACTCTTTAAAGTAGAGACACTACATACTGATATACACCTGAACATCAGCAGGAGAGGACTCTTTAAAGTAGAGACACTACATACTGATATACACCTGAACATCAGCAGGAGAGGACTCTTTAAAGTAGAGACACTACATACTGATATACACCTGAACATCAGCAGGAGAGGACTCTTTAAAGTAGAGACACTACATACTGATATACACCTGAACATCAGCAGGAGAGGACTCTTTAAAGTAGAGACTCTACATACTGATATACACCTGAACATCAGCAGGAGAGGACTCTTTAAAGTAGAGACGCTACATACTGATATACACCTGAACATCAGCAGGAGAGCACTCTTTAAAGTAGAGACGCTACATACTGATATACACCTGAACATCAGCAGGAGAGGACTCTTTAAAGTAGAGACACTACATACTGATATACACCTGAACATCAGCAGGAGAGGACTCTTTAAAGTAGAGACACTACATACTGATATACACCTGAACATCAGCAGGAGAGGACTCTTTAAAGTAGAGACACTACATACTGATATACACCTGAACATCAGCAGGAGAGGACTCTTTAAAGTAGAGACACTACATACTGATATACACCTGAACATCAGCAGGAGAGGACTCTTTAAAGTAGAGACACTACATACTGATATACACCTGAACATCAGCAGGAGAGGACTCTTTAAAGTAGAGACACTACATACTGATATACACCTGAACATCATCAGGAGAGGACTCTTTAAAGTAGAGACACTACATACTGATATACACCTGAACATCATCAGGAGAGGACTCTTTAAAGTAGAGACGCTACATACTGATATACACCTGATCATCAGCAGGAGAGGACTCTTTAAAGTAGAGACACTACATACGGATATACACCTGAACATCAGCAGGAGAGGACTCTTTAAAGTAGAGACACTACACACTGATATACACCTGAACATCAGCAGGAGAGGACTCTTTAAAGTAGAGACACTACCTGCTGATATACACCTGAACATCAGCAGGAGAGGACTCTTTAAAGTAGAGACGCTACATACTGATATACACCTGAACATCAGCAGGAGAGCACTCTTTAAAGTAGAGACATTACATACTGATATACACCTGAACATCAGCAGGAGAGGACTCTTTAAAGTAGAGACACTACATACTGATATACACCTGAACATCAGCAGGAGAGGACTCTTTAAAGTAGAGACACTACATACTGATATACACCTGAACATCAGCAGGAGAGGACTCTTTAAAGTAGAGACACTACATACTGATATACACCTGAACATCAGCAGGAGAGGACTCTTTAAAGTAGAGACACTACATACTGATATACACCTGAACATCAGCAGGAGAGGACTCTTTAAAGTAGAGACACTACATACTGATATACACCTGAACATCAGCAGGAGAGGACTCTTTAAAGTAGAGACGCTACATACTGATATGCACCTGATCATCAGCAGGAGAGGACTCTTTAAAGTAGAGACGCTACACACTGATATGCACCTGAACATCAGCAGGAGAGCACTCTTTAAAGTAGAGACACTACATACTGATATACACCTGAACATCAGCAGGAGAGGACTCTTTAAAGTAGAGACACTACATGCTGATATACACCTGAACATCAGCAGGAGAGGACTCTTTAAAGTAGAGACACTACATGCTGATATACACCTGAACATCAGCAGGAGAGGACTCTTTAAAGTAGAGACACTACATACTGATATACACCTGAACATCAGCAGGAGAGGACTCTTTAAAGTAGAGACGCTACATACTGATATACACCTGAACATCAGCAGGAGAGGACTCTTTAAAGTAGAGACACTACATACTGATATACACCTGAACATCAGCAGGAGAGGAACTCTTTAAAGTAGAGACACTACATACTGATATACACCTGAACATCAGCAGGAGAGGACTATTTAAAGTAGAGACACTACATACTGATATACACCTGAACATCAGCAGGAGAGGACTCTTTAAAGTAGAGACACTACATACTGATATACACCTGAACATCAGCAGGAGAGGACTCTTTAAAGTAGAGACACTACATACTGATATACACCTGAACATCAGCAGGAGAGGACTCTTTAAAGTAGAGACACTACATACTGATATACACCTGAACATCAGCAGGAGAGGACTCTTTAAAGTAGAGACACTACATACTGATATACACCTGAACATCAGCAGGAGAGGACTCTTTAAAGTAGAGACACTACATACTGATATACACCTGAACATCAGCAGGAGAGGACTCTTTAAAGTAGAGACACTACATACTGATATACACCTGAACATCAGCAGGAGAGGACTCTTTAAAGTAGAGACACTACATACTGATATACACCTGAACATCAGCAGGAGAGGACTCTTTAAAGTAGAGACACTACATACTGATATACACCTGAACATCAGCAGGAGAGGACTCTTTAAAGTAGAGACACTACATACTGATATACACCTGAACATCAGCAGGAGAGGACTCTTTAAAGTAGAGACTCTACATACTGATATACACCTGAACATCAGCAGGAGAGGACTCTTTAAAGTAGAGACACTACATACTGATATACAGCTGAACATCATCAGGAGAGGACTCTTTAAAGTAGAGACGCTACATACTGATATACAGCTGAACATCATCAGGAGAGGACTCTTTAAAGTAGAGACGCTACATACTGATATACACCTGATCATCAGCAGGAGAGGACTCTTTAAAGTAGAGACACTACATACGGATATACACCTGAACATCAGCAGGAGAGGACTCTTTAAAGTAGAGACACTACACACTGATATACACCTGAACATCAGCAGGAGAGGACTCTTTAAAGTAGAGACACTACATGCTGATATACACCTGAACATCAGCAGGAGAGGACTCTTTAAAGTAGAGACGCTACATACTGATATACACCTGAACATCAGCAGGAGAGCACTCTTTAAAGTAGAGACACTACATACTGATATACACCTGAACATCAGCAGGAGAGGACTCTTTAAAGTAGAGACACTACATACTGATATACACCTGAACATCAGCAGGAGAGGACTCTTTAAAGTAGAGACACTACATACTGATATACACCTGAACATCAGCAGGAGAGGACTCTTTAAAGTAGAGACACTACATACTGATATACACCTGAACATCAGCAGGAGAGGACTCTTTAAAGTAGAGACACTACATACTGATATACACCTGAACATCAGCAGGAGAGGACTCTTTAAAGTAGAGACACTACATACTGATATACACCTGAACATCAGCAGGAGAGGACTCTTTAAAGTAGAGACGCTACATACTGATATACACCTGATCATCAGCAGGAGAGGACTCTTTAAAGTAGAGACACTACACACTGATATACACCTGAACATCAGCAGGAGAGGACTCTTTAAAGTAGAGACACTACATACTGATATACACCTGAACATCAGCAGGAGAGGACTCTTTAAAGTAGAGACACTACATAGCTGATATACACCTGAACATCAGCAGGAGAGGACTCTTTAAAGTAGAGACACTACATACTGATATACACCTGAACATCAGCAGGAGAGGACTCTTTAAAGTAGAGACACTACATACTGATATACACCTGAACATCAGCAGGAGAGGACTCTTTAAAGTAGAGACACTACATACTGATATACACCTGAACATCAGCAGGAGAGGACTCTTTAAAGTAGAGACACTACATACTGATATACACCTGAACATCAGCAGGAGAGGACTCTTTAAAGTAGAGACACTACATACTGATATACACCTGAACATCAGCAGGAGAGGACTCTTTAAAGTAGAGACACTACATACTGATATACACCTGAACATCAGCAGGAGAGGACTCTTTAAAGTAGAGACACTACATACTGATATACACCTGAACATCAGCAGGAGAGGACTCTTTAAAGTAGAGACACTACATACTGATATACACCTGAACATCAGCAGGAGAGGACTCTTTAAAGTAGAGACACTACATACTGATATACACCTGAACATCAGCAGGAGAGGACTCTTTAAAGTAGAGACACTACATACTGATATACACCTGAACATCAGCAGGAGAGGACTCTTTAAAGTAGAGACACTACATACTGATATACACCTGAACATCAGCAGGAGAGGACTCTTTAAAGTAGAGACGCTACATACTGATATGCACCTGATCATCAGCAGGAGAGGACTCTTTAAAGTAGAGACGCTACACACTGATATGCACCTGAACATCAGCAGGAGAGCACTCTTTAAAGTAGAGACACTACATACTGATATACACCTGAACATCAGCAGGAGAGGACTCTTTAAAGTAGAGACACTACATGCTGATATACACCTGAACATCAGCAGGAGAGGACTCTTTAAAGTAGAGACACTACATAGCTGATATACACCTGAACATCAGCAGGAGAGGACTCTTTAAAGTAGAGACACTACATACTGATATACACCTGAACATCAGCAGGAGAGGACTCTTTAAAGTAGAGACACTACATACTGATATACACCTGAACATCAGCAGGAGAGGACTCTTTAAAGTAGAGACACTACATACTGATATACACCTGAACATCAGCAGGAGAGGACTCTTTAAAGTAGAGACACTACATACTGATATACACCTGAACATCAGCAGGAGAGGACTCTTTAAAGTAGAGACACTACATACTGATATACACCTGAACATCAGCAGGAGAGGACTCTTTAAAGTAGAGACACTACATACTGATATACACCTGAACATCAGCAGGAGAGGACTCTTTAAAGTAGAGACACTACATACTGATATACACCTGAACATCAGCAGGAGAGGACTCTTTAAAGTAGAGACACTACATACTGATATACACCTGAACATCAGCAGGAGAGGACTCTTTAAAGTAGAGACACTACATACTGATATACACCTGAACATCAGCAGGAGAGGACTCTTTAAAGTAGAGACACTACATACTGATATACACCTGAACATCAGCAGGAGAGGACTCTTTAAAGTAGAGACACTACATACTGATATACACCTGAACATCAGCAGGAGAGGACTCTTTAAAGTAGAGACACTACATACTGATATACACCTGAACATCAGCAGGAGAGGACTCTTTAAAGTAGAGACACTACATACTGATATACACCTGAACATCAGCAGGAGAGGACTCTTTAAAGTAGAGACACTACATACTGATATACACCTGAACATCAGCAGGAGAGGACTCTTTAAAGTAGAGACACTACATACTGATATACACCTGAACATCAGCAGGAGAGGACTCTTTAAAGTAGAGACACTACATACTGATATACACCTGAACATCAGCAGGAGAGGACTCTTTAAAGTAGAGACCTACTACTGATATACACCTGAACATCAGCAGGAGAGGACTCTTTAAAGTAGAGACACTACATACTGATATACACCTGAACATCAGCAGGAGAGGACTCTTTAAAGTAGAGACACTACATACTGATATACACCTGAACATCAGCAGGAGAGGACTCTTTAAAGTAGAGACACTACATACTGATATACACCTGAACATCAGGCAGGAGAGGACTCTTTAAAGTAGAGACATCTACATACTGATATACACCTGAACATCAGCAGGAGAGGACTCTTTAAAGTAGAGACACTACATACTGATATACACCTGAACATCAGCAGGAGAGGACTCTTTAAAGTAGAGACACTACATACTGATATGAAAGCTGAACATCAGCAGGAGAGGACTCTTTAAAGTAGAGACACTACATACTGATATACACCTGAACATCAGCAGGAGAGGACTCTTTAAAGTAGAGACACTACATACTGATATACACCTGAACATCAGCAGGAGAGGACTCTTTAAAGTAGAGACACTACATACTGATATACACCTGAACATCAGCAGGAGAGGACTCTTTAAAGTAGAGACACTACATACTGATATACACCTGAACATCAGGCAGGAGAGGACTCTTTAAAGTAGAGACAGCTACATACTGATATACACCTGAACATCAGCAGGAGAGGCACTCTTTAAAGTAGAGACACTACATACTGATATACACCTGAACATCAGCAGGAGAGGACTCTTTAAAGTAGAGACACTACATACTGATATACACCTGAACATCAGCAGGAGAGGACTCTTTAAATTAGAGACACTACATACTGATATACACCTGAACATCAGCAGGAGAGGACTCTTTAAAGTAGAGACACTACATACTGATATACACCTGAACATCAGCAGGAGAGGACTCTTTAAAGTAGAGACACTACATACTGATATACACCTGAACATCAGCAGGAGAGGACTCTTTAAAGTAGAGACACTACATACTGATATACACCTGAACATCAGCAGGAGAGGACTCTTTAAAGTAGAGACGCTACATACTGATATGCACCCTGATCATCAGCAGGAGAGGACTCTTTAAAGTAGAGACGCTACACACTGATATGCACCTGAACATCAGCAGGAGAGCACTCTTTAAAGTAGACACACTACATACTGATATACACCTGAACATCAGCAGGAGAGGACTCTTTAAGTAGAGACACTACATGCTGATATACACCTGAACATCAGCAGGAGAGGACTCTTTAAAGTAGAGACCTACATGCTGATATACACCTGAACATCAGCAGGAGAGGACTCTTTAAAGTAGAGACACTACATACTGATATACACCTGAACATCAGCAGGAGAGGACTCTTTAAAGTAGAGACACTACATACTGATATACACCTGAACATCAGCAGGAGAGGACTCTTAAAGTAGAGACTCTACATACTGATATACACCTGAACATCAGCAGGAGAGGACTCTTAAAGTAGAGACACTACATACTGATATACACCTGAACATCAGCAGGAGAGGACTCTTTAAAGTAGAGACACTACACACTGATATACACCTGAACATCAGCAGGAGAGGACTCTTTAAAGTAGAGACACTACATACTGATATACACCTGAACATCAGCAGGAGAGGACTCTTTAAAGTAGAGACACTACATACTGATATACACCTGAACATCAGCAGGAGAGGACTCTTTAAAGTAGAGACACTACATACTGATATACACCTGAACATCAGCAGGAGAGGACTCTTTAAGTAGAGACACTACATACTGATATTACACCTGAACATCAGCAGGAGAGGACTCTTTAAAGTAGAGACACTACATACTGATATACACCTGAACAATCAGCAGGAGAGGACTCTTAAAGAGAGACACTACATACTGATATACACCTGAAACATCAGCAGGAGAGGACTCTTTAAAGTAGAGACACTACATACTGATATACACCTGAACATCAGCAGGAGAGGACTCTTTAAAGTAGAGACACTACATACTGATATACACCTGAACATCAGCAGGAGAGGACTCTTTAAAGTAGAGACACTACATACTGATATACACCTGAACATCAGCAGGAGAGGACTCTTTAAAGTAGAGACACTACATACTGATATACATCTGAACATCAGCAGGAGAGGACTCTTTAAAGTAGAGACACTACATACTGATATACACCTGAACATCAGCAGGAGAGGACTCTTTAAAGTAGAGACACTACATATACACCTGAACATCAGCAGGAGAGGACTCTTTAAAGTAGAGACACTACATACTGATATACACCTGAACATCAGCAGGAGAGGACTCTTTAAAGTAGAGACACTACATACTGATATACACCTGAACATCAGCAGGAGAGGACTCTTTAAAGTAGAGACACTACATACTGATATACATCTGAACATCAGCAGGAGAGGACTCTTTAAAGTAGAGACACTACATACTGATATACACCTGAACATCAGCAGGAGAGGACTCTTTAAAGTAGAGACACTACATACTGATATACACCTGAACATCAGCAGGAGAGGACTCTTTAAAGTAGAGACACTACATACTGATATACACCTGAACATCAGCAGGAGAGGACTCTTTAAAGTAGAGACGCTACATACTGATATACACCTGAACATCAGCAGGAGAGGACTCTTTAAAGTAGAGACACTACATACTGATATACACCTGAACATCAGCAGGAGAGGACTCTTTAAAGTAGAGACGCTACATATGATATACACCTGAACATCAGCAGGAGAGGACTCTTTAAAGTAGAGACGCTACATACTGATATACACCTGAACATCAGCAGGAGAGGACTCTTTAAAGTAGAGACACTACATACTGATATACACCTGAACATCAGCAGGAGAGGACTCTTTAAAGTAGAGACGCTACATACTGATATACACCTGAACATCAGCAGGAGAGGACTCTTTAAAGTAGAGACGCTACATACTGATATACACCTGAACATCAGCAGGAGAGGACTCTTTAAAGTAGAGACGCTACATACTGATATACACCTGAACATCAGCAGGAGAGGACTCTTTAAAGTAGAGACACTACATACTGATATACACCTGAACATCAGCAGGAGAGGACTCTTTAAGTAGAGATGCTACATACTGATATACAGTAAACCTTATACAGTAGAGGTTTAGTGTTCCTCCTTGTCTTTTTGTTTTCACATTGAACAAGCTACAATTACAATCCAGTTTTTATAGCAGACTCACCAGTAGGGGTTGTATGCAGGGTGTTGGGGGGGGGGCCAGGGTGTGGGGCCCCTGAAGGGGTCGGGGGTGGTAACTGGGCGAAGCAGGCGGCCCCCGGTGGAGCGCAGGAGAGTACGGAGACAGCGTGTGGTGGAAACAGGTTCCCAGAGGGGGGTTGGAGCACAGAGACAGAGGCTGCCTCCAGGCTGCTGGACACCAACTTATACCCAGACGGGAAGCTCTCTGCTGGGGAGGAGCAGCTGCTGGGGTACCCCCCCGACCAGCTGCTGGAGAAACTGGGGTGCAGCCAGGCGGCGGGGGGTGCGTCTGGCGGGGGAAGGGCGTGGGCTGGCTGGAAGATAAGGTAAGAATCAGAATGTGCTACAGCAGAAAGACAGCTTGATGCTAACGAAGAACAAGACTAGAACACCTGGTGGTTAAATACCAACTATGTGCAATGTGTACCTGGCTGCTAAATCCTCAGAACGGTTTACAGGATGTGTATTTTGTAAATTGTGTAACTTTTTTTATTTTCATTTTTGTATCTTTAATACTTTAGTATTCATGCTTTAGGTATAACGGTGTCTTGTTGTAACGGTTTATGGTGGCCCTGAAGTGCAGTCAAAACAACATTCCACAGACACTACAGGCATGTTCTCCCTAAAAGTCCGCGTCACACTGTCCCGAAATGGACACCCGATGGACACACGAATATTGAATTGTGAATTTCGCACGAAGATGGCCCCGAACCACACGAAGGCAACATTTTACATTACATTTAAGACGTTCAACTGCAACGAAACAATGATGTTACAGTACTATGATACTGTACTGATATCTTCAGACTTTGTTCTTTACTTTATCCGTCTTTATATGTAGAAGATATTACGTTTTCTCCGTCATGTGGTTTCCATAGCAACAACAACTTCCCGTCAACTCGCCTTCAAAATAATATATTATATCCTTTTCAGTTTCACAGAACACACATTGGGTTATTTACATGATATGTTTACATCATTTTGTTGTGCAATAAAACAACCCGATGGACCCACGATAAAGGAAACGTTCAAATTCGGCTGTGATCGTAACATCGGGCCATTCGTGACTGAGGGTATCGAAGCCATCGTATGACCGCCGGTGGAGTTTCTCAGGCTCCGGCAGCAACTTCGTGAGCGGTGGCAAATCTTTGGCATGCCTACAAATTGCCGAAGGACCTTGAGAAGGTTCATTTTCGTGTTGAATTCGTGTGTCAATTTTGCCCTTCGTAATGCCATCGTGAGGGCATCGTGTTATCATTGGTGCCATCGGGCATTCGCCCCGATCAGAGTGAGGGCGAATGCCCGATGGCACCGAGGATAACACGAAGATGACACGACTTGACGAGATGCCCTCACGAGTGCCTTACGAAGTTGCCGCTCACGAAGTTGCTGCCGGAGCCTGAGAAACTCCACCGGCGGTCATACGATGGCTTCGATGCCCTCACGAACGGCCCGATGTTGCTACGATCACAGCCGAATTTGAACATTTCCTTTATCGTGTGTCCATCGGGTGTCCATTTCGGGACAGTGTGACGGGGACGGTGTTGGATGTGCGGCTAGGATAAGTAATAAGGGAGCTAGGAGTGATTTTCGGTTCAGTAATAGGTTAGCATTTTCGCTCGGGGCTAATTCAGAGGCTCACTGTTAGCATTGTGTTTTTTGAATTTTTGTATTCCGGATCGTATGCCACTCTATTCGACCGAATCGGTTCATAAGCATAGGCCATGGGATGCCTGGTAACTGTAGATGCTTCCACATCAATGTCATCTCCCGACGAATAGTCAAATTCATCGTTCAAAACGTCGATCTCATTGCAAAATTCCTCCATCGCTGCCATATCTGCTACGTTGAGTTGACTTCCGGTGGAGCGAAAACACAGCCAGTGACGTCACCATGTGGGACTCCCCTAATGGCGGCGGCCTGGTCCCGGAATTCCCCACCCGGCCGGCGGATAATTAATTTTCTTTTGGCGAGTAATATCATATACAATAAATATTACGATCAATATCCATTGTAAAATGAATAAACTACCGGAATATTATAGCTGTAATTGGTGTTTCCTTTCCCCTTTAACGAGTAGCCTTTCCGTAATTCTTAAAATGTCATTGTGTTTTCTGAAATGTCGTTTGGACTTCCCTTCAGACCCAGCGTATAAAAGACATGAAAAGTGCAGGTTTGCATGACAGGAGACCTTTAAAAGAGGGGTCTGACCTGAGGCCGTATCCGGGGGGCTGGGAGCAGCAGATAACCAGCAGGGGGGAGGCTGTGTTTCAGGTCCTGCCTCTGGGTGCTGGAGAGGGAGGAACCGGGGGAGACAGGGTGAGGGTTTGGGTCCCGATGGGGGGAGACAAGGTGAGCGTTTGGGTCCCGATGGGGGTGAGGGGTAGGGTCCCGATGGGAGGAGACGGGGTGAGGGTCATGGTCCCGATGGGGGTGAGGGGTAGGGTCCCGATGGGAGGACACAGGGTGAGGGTCATGGTCCGGGTGAGGGTTTGGGTCCCGATGGGAGGGAGGGGGTGAGGGTCATGGTC